>NW_018243703.1:43866-53658 GCF_001263595.1 Phalaenopsis equestris | reverse complement strand
TATAGTTTGTATGGCTTTATAGTTTGTATGGCTTTAATTTTATAAATGAATTCCAAGTTGTGTTGTGCTTTCCCCATGAGTTCTGAGTAGTTTTCTCTGTCTTTCTCCTTATCTCGAGATTTGTGAAATGGTGATTTGAATTGGCAAAACCGTGAAAATGTTTAAGAAATTGTGATAATCTTTTCACTTCGATCTTAATTTACTTTCAATATGGCCAATTGATTTGTTAAAATATGTTGAGTTTTACAACTAAAGTGAACACTACATCCAAGATTCACGGAGGTCAAAGCCCTTGGAAGTTGGGTGCAAATAATTAGAGAAATATTACTATCGGGTGTAGAATTGGAGATTTTAGAGTGATAGACTAAAATCCCCAATTTGGTCCTATCGTTTGGGTGATGATGTGTAGATGTTAGCCCTCAGGTGAGGGGAATGTGGGAGCTCTGAAGTGAGAGCCGGTATCCTCCCAGCCTAGCCGCCCGCAGAATCAATAACCAAGCATAGGATTAGTCAATGTTCTTTATGCCTGGACCAAAGGGTAAAGAATAATTATGCTCCTATTTGGCACAATATAAATTGAACTAATTCATTTTATCCATTCACTATAATTTCTTGACAAGGAGAATGAAGCTTTCTTATATATTGAATATCACAATTAAATGTTATCTTCTATAATTAGTTATTATCCAAATTGTCTACTTATTTCAATTGCCTATTAGTGACAGATAAGCAACTTGAACGTCGTTGTAGTTGAAGTATTACTTTTTATTAAATTTTAGTTCGTAGCATTCTGTTTCTCCTTGTGGGATTGATATCTAGGACTCCATTAGAGCGCTATATTACTTGAGCGATACGTATACTGCGTTGACAAATCGACTTTAACATTATTGAATATTATATCCTTATTGCATTATTGAATATTATATCCATACATCTTTATTAAATCAAACATATATATATATAAAGTCACAATCAAGTTTTTGACATCGTTGCTAGAATTTAAATCTTCTAGTAGCATCATCAAATTCTTGTAATTATTGATTTAAAAAAAGGTCGGTCAACTATCATGCATAAATAACATGTGGGCACACCAAAAGCAAGAAAAAAGGTATGACGCTTAGCTAGGGAAACCAATTCAACAAAGAACAATAAATAGGCATCAAAGGACTGTCTAGCACCGTAAACCTAGCTTACAACTCCATCTAGTGAAGAGAGTTCTAGCAAGTGCCTAAGTGCACAGGGTGAAGTTTTTTGCTATTGTATGACTTTGACGGGGTCACCGCACTAACCCCTTCTAAAGATCCAAGAGATCTAAAGCATGTCACAGGAGAGAGGTGAACTTTTAAAAAGAGGTGGTCTCACATTTGACCTAACATATTTAATTTTAAATGTGAGTAGATAATACTTAGAATAGTAAAAATATTCATTTTATATTTTTAAAATAGTTGACTTACAATGTGGGTTTGTGATGCATATGACATACTTTAGAGCCCTTGGACCCTCAACATAGTCATGCCCGTGTCAATCCCTATGACTTAACTTCCATTTCTCACAAGGATCAAACCAAGAAGATAGACTCTTTAAGGCAACATGACTCACATGGGGTCACTCAACTACAGAGCCTGGCTCGTTATCTATGCATGCATACAAATGCAAATGCAAACAATCATATGACATAAGTGATGAGTGTGTTGTGGGGTAGTGAGCTAGAAGGATGGATGTGCCATGAAGGCATTGCCTTGGAAGATGGGCATGTAAAAAAGGTGAGGGACCTGACAGATGGGTATGTCGTGGAAGAAATGAACCAAAAGAATGGGTGTATTGAGGAAGATGGGACCCGACGAATGGGTGACCGTGCTGAGAAGGTAGGGGCCCAACGTGTAGGCAGTGATATGAAAATGTGGACATGCTAATGAGGCAGGGGCATGATGAGTGGTTGTGCCACAGAGGTAGTGACCATAAAGAGTGGGCATGCCGAGGAGGCAGGGGCAAGTCAAATTGCTGAGTCATGAAGGCAGTGATCCAAAAGGGTGGGTGTGCTGAGGAGGTAGGGGCCCGACAAATAACTGTGTCATGGAAGCAGTGACCCAAAAAAGTAGGTGTGTCAAGGATGCAAGGGCAAGAAAATGGGTGTTTCATGAAGGCAGTAACCCAAAAGGATGAGCGTGTCGAGGAGGTAGGGGCCAGATGAATGGATGTGTCATGGAGGCAGTGACCTGAAAGGATGGGTGTACCGAGAAGGTCAAAGCCTGAGGAATGCGTGTTTTGTGTAGGAAGTGACCCTAAAGAATGGGCGTTTCAAGGAGGCAGGGACTAAATGAATGGGTGTGTCATAGTGGCAATGACCCAATGAATGAGTGTGTCAGGGACTAAATGAATGAGCGTGTCATAGTGGCAATGACCCAATGAATGAGTGTGTCATAAAGGCAGTGACTCTAAAGGATAGGTGTGCATGGAGATAGGGGCTCGACAGAGTAAAGATACTCTCTAGAAAGAGTAATATAAATGGAATGAGCATATGAAGTGTCACTCAAAGTGTCACCCAAGAAAATCTTCAAAATCATGTGTAACATAAGACGTGTTGTGCTCGGTTGCCTAGGACATAAGAAGCCACTATACATGGTGTAATATAACATGCAATGACACCTTACCCCAATAATGATCAGACATAAATGCAAATGATAAGCACATACATGGTGTAATATAACATGTATGCAAGGAGAGCATACTTATGCAAATGAATAACATGCACTATGCAGGTGATCAGTTGCCTGAGCTGGGCGGCCGGTCTGACCGAAGTGGTTGGTTGACTAGCTAGGGAGGGTCGGTTGGACCCAAGTGGTCGGTTGAATTAGCTGGAGTGGTTGGATAGGATGGAGTGGTTAGTTGAATGATCCAGGGTGGCGGGTCGATTGACCAATCCGAGGTGGTCGATCGATCAAAAGTGTCATTGATCTTGCCGGGGTAGACAGTCAAACCAAAATTGATCAGTTGACTAGGTAGGGTCAGCTAGATTAGCAAAAGTGATATGCTAATTGGACCAGGGTGACCGTTTTAGGCAAAGTGGTAGGTTAACTGGGCCGTGGTGCCCGGTTGAACCAAAATGATATGCTGATCAAACTTGGATGGCCAGCCAAGGCAAATTGGTTGTTTTACCATGTAAGGCAGCCGCACAAACCAAAGTGGTGCTGACTGGACCAAGGATGCCGCTCCTAACACAAGTGGTGTTGATTGCATTGAGTTGTCTGATTGAGGTACAAGTGGTGTCGACCAAGCCAAGGAAGTGGTCATGACACAAGTGATGTTGATCGGATCAGGACATCTAATCAAGGAAATAGTCATGCTTACTACGTTAGGGTGGGTTGTCATGGCATAAGTTGTACTCATCAGACTTGGATGTCTGATTGAGGCATAAGTAGTGCTAATTGATCTAAGACATCCAATTGAGGCAAAAGTGGGATGTTTCTTGCAAGAAAAGAACGTGCAAGAAAGTGTGAAAAAAATTATACACACAATAGCGAGCCACGCTTGTTCTAATGATCTCAGATATGACACTTAGGATTTAGCACTTGGATATGCAGCATAGTCACTTCATGCTTTGGTGATGCGTGTGGGGTACTTCATTTCTAGTTCCTCAAGAATGAGACCCTATAAGAGGTTGTTAAACAAGCTAGCTACAAAAATTTCTCTATTTCATTACTCCTCTTGCTTTTACTAAATGAGCTAGCTACAAAGCTTTTCCCACTTTGCATAATCAAAACATCCCAACCCCCTCAAGGATGGTTAAGAAAAAACAAATGAAGGGAAGAATAGGAGTACAACCGTGTTAGTCGATTCTTTCATCATCTTGAAAAAATGTTTTAATTATGAAGATGAGAACAAACAAATTTGATATGTCTAATAGCTCAAATAATCAAGCATGATACCACAAATGATAGTCACCCCGAGAGATGAGCTTAACACTTGATAGTAGGCTCAATTATATGAACTAATAAATTCATGACATCCATTTTGTTTGCAAAATTTATGACCGAAATTTCCCTTATCTAATAAAAAGACTAGAAAGGGTTTAGATAATCTACAATCCTAATTTTCTATAAAAGCAAACCATTAAAGTTAATTACATCTCAAGCAACTGAAGTTGCCTAAGAAAACTCTCAATCATGGTCTTCAAGAATTCAAAGTTCAGTTTTTATTATTTTTTGAAGGAAAAGTAGAGTGGGAATAAACTAAATAGAAACATTTCTTATCAAAGTAAAAGGAAATAAAGGTAGGGGATGCCACAGATTTTGAGATAAACCTTAATGACCTCCCAAACTATCCTATTTCTTAGATTTACTTTTTCGGAATTAAAATTATTTACTATTTATT
Organism: Phalaenopsis equestris; assembly: GCF_001263595.1. Lineage (NCBI taxonomy): Eukaryota > Viridiplantae > Streptophyta > Magnoliopsida > Asparagales > Orchidaceae > Phalaenopsis > Phalaenopsis equestris. The sequence continues at coordinate 49,287 of NW_018243703.1, read as the reverse complement.
CCTACTAATTTATTGGAAATTGGGCTTACTTGTGCATAACAAAGTTAGGCAAGGAGCCTAGGAAGATAGGAGGGTTTATGTCATACCAAATGAACAACCCTAAAATCCTAAGAAGAGTTAGGACTTATACTGTGCAACATGATTGTGCATAAGCTTAAGAGATAGCGTGAGGATTTATGTAAATCTAGATGAACAATCTTGAAGTCCTAGAGGTTTATGTCATTTAAGACTGAGTAAAGTTTAGTTGAGGTTGATCATTCGCATTGTATTTTATCTTGATCATCATCTTAAGTTGTCCTCCATCTGTTTGTATCATCGTTATACATCTTATTCACAATTCTTTCTGCATTCGTTTATGTAGTGCTTTATCCAGTGAATTTGAGCTAAACTATTTGTTGTTATTGTTGTGTCTCGGTACTATTGTTGTTATTGTTGTTATTATTATTGAGTCGCTGAGTTTGTTGTAGGTTCCTCCAAAATAGGTGGCATACTTTTCTATACCCTGAAGGTCTTTTACTGGTATAGTATATAACATAATTGTTATGTTGCATGCACAAGCAAGATATGTACAATAAAATGCTGTAAAAAGGAAAGTGTTAGTACGTACCTGTCACCTCTGATGAAATTGCAATTCTCACAAACCTCAAATATTTTTAAATGTAAGTAAAGGGTATATAGACATATATATTTTGCAAAAAAATTAAGTGGAAGATGCATATGAAAGATCAGAACTGGACATATGTAATTTGAGTTAGGGACGGGCTCAGATTTATTATTCGCGAAGGACTTCTTTAGCAACCATTAACCGTTGCATGTGTATAAAGTCCAACTTTGACTTGAAATTATCAGCAAGACAATCGAACGATGGCAGTTTTTAGTCCTTGTCCAGGTAACATATAAGTGGACATTTAGAAGGTAACACCAAAGTTTAGTAATTTTTCATGCAAATAAGTAAGTTGGACTTCTTACTTAGCTACCAAACTATTAGATTCACAAGAATCATAATTATTTTGTCATTGTATTGTATATTTTGTATATTAGACTGTCCACAAGTCAATTACACTGTCTTGATAGAATCATTGACAGCCTCAGAAAGTAGGGAATATCTCTTGTCAAATGACAGTAAATAGTAGTGCTAATATTGTACTTTCATGAGGTCCTCAAGCCAAGAGATAAAATTATAATTTGTTATCCAAAACTTATCACCAGATGCCTTTCTCATCAGCGCCCATACCATCAACACATATAGCTTTTATGCCAATTAGATGGTCCATATAAATTGTCATGCTTCAAATGTCTCCAACTAGCAAGGAGAATTTAGACATAAAGTGTCAAATTCCAAACCCTTGAGCATTGGATATTACTATTTTCTATAGGTTAAGTTGCTGCGGGATAATTCTCAATAATAAGTGTTAATTTAAAGGGGGCTAGAATCATACCTTGATGAGTCTTTATTTTTTTTAATATGATATTTCTCACCAAATCATAATAAGCATAAATGTCTTATGGAATATACAAAATCTTGTAAAGGTATTTAGAGGTTGACTCTGAGCAACATTAGAATTTCTTGGACAATTTTTTGTTCATTTGGCCTTACTATTTTATTATGCTGATTAACCTAAGTTGAATTAAGAGATATATTATTATATTTTAAATTATGCTGAATGCAAGTTTATTGATGTCTTAATCTACCAATGCATAAGGCAGATTGTCAATTTTTAATGTATTAAGAATTATGTAGGTAAATGACAGCTACTTTATATATGCTTAAAAATACAAGAATTTGATAATGCTGCTAGAAGATTTAATTTCCCGGCAATGGTGCCAAAAACTTGAAAATGGTTATAGAATTGATAAAGATGTGTTTAAGATATTCAATAATTACAAATTCACACTTATCAACACAAGTATACGTATCGCTCAAGTAATACAGAGCTCTAATGGAGTCCTGGATATCGATCCCACAGGGAGTAATATTAGAGGCTAAGAACTAAGATTTAGAAAATTAATCTAATGGAGTCTTTGATATCGATCCCACAAGGAGTAATATTAGAGGCTACGAACTAAGATTTAGAAAATCAATACTTAATCACAATAATATAGTTCAAATTGCATATTTGTCACTAATAGGCAATTGAAATAAATATTTAATTTTAATAAACTCTTAATTAACTAATTCTACTTATAAAGTTTCTAATGTGAAGTTCAATATATAAGAAAGCATCCTTCTCTTTGTCAAGAAATTAAAGTGAATGGATAAAGTGAATCAGTTCAAATTGTATTGTGTCAAATAAGAGCATACCTATTCTTTACCCTTTGGTCCAGGCATAAAGCACATTGACTAATCGTATGCTTGGTTACTAAATCTGCGGCTAGACTGGGAGAATACCGACTCTACTCTCACTTCGACTCTCACTTCAGAGCTCCCACGTTTCCCTCGCTTGAGGGCTAACATCTACACTTCAACACCCAAATGATAGGACAAAATTGAGGATTTTAGTTTGTCACTCTAAAATCTCCAAATCACCATTTCACATAATCTCAAGAAAAGGAGAAAGACAGAGAAAACTACTCAGAACTCATGGAGAAGATACGACAAAACTTGGAATTTATATATAAAAATAAAGTCATACAAACTTCAATAAGTAAATATCACTTATCTCTAATACCTCCCTAACCAAACTCCTCAAAGTTCCTCTGAATCTCTTCCTTTCTTTACAACACACAAAAGTCTCCTTCAAAGCGGCAAGAGGAAAAAATCTCTCACTTTCCTTCCACTCTTACAATCTCTCAAAGAATTCCTCACACTCAAAGAATTCCTTACAATCTCTCAAAGAATTCCTCACAATACTAACCCTAAATTATACTCTCTACACTCTAATGGACTTCACAAAAAATAAAGAATCGGCGGATACACACACAGGGCACCCTCTTTTCGGCCCCCAAAATGATCAATTTTTGGCCAAAATGTTCTCTTTTAATGTTGTAGAAGAGTTTTCAAGAGTTGCCTGAGCATCCCTTCAAAAATTTTCCACATTCAATGCATCTATTGAGATAACAGACACGCTCGCCGTCGGCAACCTCAATGGCGCCTTCGGTAGCCTTCTAGAATACTTGATTCTGGACTCTCGGGAAAAACCCGTCGTCGGCGCCGTTGGGCTCACCGTCGGCGCCCTAGTTCAAATCTTCATATTTTGGTCCTTTTTGCTCTAAATTCGCTCCTTTTTGCATCTTTATGCTCTAATGATCATAATTCGACATACCTGCAACAAAACATCAAAAATACCTTTCTTTAAAGTGCAATATCATCTTAAAGTGCAATATCATCAAATTTTTCCTCAGACCCAAATTATCTTGTAGAGTCAAAATTATAAATTTGTGATATTATTATTTTTTGGTCAAAATCCCCAAAACTTAACTATTACTTGTGGCTCCTAACTGGTTTGGTATGTGACCAACGGAAAATATGTTGAGATTTTCATACCTATTTTACACTATTTTTTATGATATTGCACCTTAAAGAAAGGTAACGATACTTTTATGTTTTGTTGCAGGAATGATGAATTAGGGTCATTGGAGCAAAAAGATGCAAAAAGGAGCAAATTTGGAACGAAAAGGACCAAAATGTGAAGATTTGAACTAGGGCGCCGACGGCGAGTCCAAAGGCCCGAGACTCAAAATTTAATGATTTAGAAAGCCCGCCGATGGCACCCTCGAGGCCGCGGATGGCGAGATCGGCGGTTATGTCCAAAAATGCGTTGGATGAAGACAAATTTTAGAGGTATGCTTAGGAAACTCTTGGGAAAACTCATCCATATCTTTAAAGAAAAGACTTTGGCAAAAATAAGAGGACTCTTAGAGGTTAGAGAGGTTCCATTAGTGTGTAGAGAGTTTACTAGAGTGTCTAATTGTGAGGAATTCTTTGAGAGATTTTAAGAGTGGAGGGAAAGTGAGAGATTTCTTCCTCCTTGACGCTTCGAAGAGGAATTCTATGTGCTGTAAAGAAAGGAAGAGATTTAGAGGAAGTTTGTGGTGTTTTCTTGGCTTCGAAGAAGGAATCTATGTGCTGTAAAGAAAGGAAGAGATTTAGAGGAAGTTTGAGGTGTTTTCTTGGGGAGAAATTAGAGATAAGTGTTATTTACTTGTTGTAGTTTGTATGACTTTGCTTTTATATATGAATTCCGAGTTTTGTTGTGTCTTCCCCATGAGTTCTGAGTAGTTTTGTCTATCTTTCTCCTTGTCTTGAGATTTTTGAAATGGTGATTTGAATTGGTTTAGCCATGAAAATGTTAAAGAAGTTGTGGTGATCTTTTCACTTTCATCTTGATTTACTTTCAATCTGGCCAATTGATTTGTTAAAATATGTTGAGTTTTACAACTAAAGTGAAGATTACATCCAAGATTCAGGGAGGTCAAATCCCTTGGAAGTTGGGTGCAAATAATTAAGGAAATAAAATTATCGGGCGTAGAATTGGAGATTTTAGAGTGACAGACTAAAATCCCCAATTCGGTCCTATCATTTAGGTGCTGAAGTGTAGATGTTAGCCCTCAGGCGAGGGGAACATGGGAGCTCTAAAGTGAGTGCCGGTATCCTTGCAGCCTAGCCACAGATTCAGTAAACAAGCGTAGGATTAGTCAATGTTCTTTATGCCTGGACCAAAGGGTAAAGAATAGGTATGCTCCTATTTGGCACAACCACAATTTGAACTGATTCACTTTATCCATTCACTATAATTTCTTGACAAAGAGAAGGATGCTTTCTTATATATTGAATAACACATTAAAAACTTTATTGGTGTAATTAGTTATTTAGGAGTTATCAAATTTACAAATTTATTTCAATTGCCTATTAGTGACACATTAGCATTTTTAATTTCATTGTTGCGATTAAAGTATTGCTTTTCTAAAATCTTAGTTTGTAGTTCTAATATTACTACCTGAGGGATCAACTTGTAAGACTCCATTAGAGCCCTATATTACTTGAGCGTATTACTTGACCTATATTACTTGAGCGATACGTATACTTGAGTTTATAAGTGTGACTTTATCATTATTGAATATTTTATATATACCTCTTTATTGAATCTATAACCATTATTAAATTTTGGTGCTTTGCTAAGGAATTAAATCTTTTAGCAGCAGTACTAAATACTTATATTTTTAAGCATAAATAAAGTCACTGTCAAGTTTTGGTGTCGTTGCCGGGGAGTAAACCAGAATCATAATTAGAGTGACAGACAAATTAGGACTATTAGAAAATTTTTACTTGAATTGCAACTTGTTTACATATTTAGTTAACTGTTTGTCTTTGTACTGATTTGAAATTGTATGCGTAAATTTGGACCTGAAAATCTTATACCCTACGATTCAAAATTAAAATGCACTGTTAGAAGAATTAGAATGTTAGAAGAATTAGAAGAC
>NW_018243703.1:43239-43803 GCF_001263595.1 Phalaenopsis equestris | reverse complement strand
AAAATGAACACCAACCTAGACCCCTACGAGATTATGCAAATCCTACAGCAGATGAAATTCACTTATCTATCCAAAATCCTGATGTACTTGCTAATTCATTTGAGCTTAAACATGCTATTATCCAAATGGTAGAAAACAATCAATTCGGAGGTACACCAAATGAAGATCCTAATTTACACCTCGCTAGTTTTTTAGAACTGTGTGCTACCTTTAAATATGATAGAGTTTCAAACAATGTTGTTAGGCTTATACTTTTTTCCCTTTTCACTTAGGGATAAGGCTAAGATGTGGTTATGTGGTTAAATTCATTAGTCATTAGCATCAGGATCTATTAGATCTTGGGGAGAACTTTCATAGAAATTTCTATCCAAATATTCCCCTCCATCCAAAACCGCTAAACTTAGAAATGCCAAAACATCGTTCTGTCAGATTGATGGAGAGTCAATATATGAAGCTTGGGAGAGATTTATAGATTTTCTTAGAAAATTCCCTCATCAATCGTTATCAGATTGGTTGATAATTCAAACTTTTTATAATGGATTAGTGGGATCACTTAGATCGATT
>NW_018243703.1:41559-42488 GCF_001263595.1 Phalaenopsis equestris | reverse complement strand
TTACGAAGTGGAAAAGGTGGAAAAGAATTGGAAAGAAGAGTACAAAAAGAAATGGAAACTAAAAAAGAGAAAGTGGATACAGAAAAAGAAAAGGATCATGAATACCCAGGATTAAAATATCCACTTACACCAATGAAATTACTGTGGAGAAACCTCCGCCACGGTTTCCTCAAATATTGAAGCAACATAAACAGAATAAACAATTTTATAAGTTTTTAGAAATTCTTAAGAAATTAACGGTAAATATTCCCTTTGTAGAATATTTTGAGCTAACGGCCAATTATGTGAAATTTATGAAAGATATTCTGAACAAGAAAAGGAAGTTCACTGATAATGAACCAGGAAGTTCACTGATAATGCACTGATAATGAACCTGTTGCACTTAGTGAAGAGTGTAGTGCAATTATTCAGAAAAAGCTTCTCAAAAAATTGAAAGATCCAGGTAGTTTCACTATACCGTGTCCTATTGGTGAAAAATTTTATGGAAGAGCTTTATGTGATTTGGGAGCCAACATTAATCTTATACCTCTATCAATTTTCAAAAGATTAGGATTAGGAGAAGTCTCATTTACTTCTGTAACTCTTCAGTTAGAGGATCGTTCAGTTACATACCCTAAGGGAGTTATAGAAGATGTGATAGTAAAAGTTGATAAATTTATCTTTCTTGTGGATTTCATTGTTTTAGATATGGAGGAAGACAAAGAAATACCTATCATTTTAGGGAGACCATTTTTAGCTACTGGAAAAGCTATGATAGATGTTCAAAAAGAAGAATTAACTATGAGAGTTAATGATCAAGAAGTGACTTTTAACATTATGAAATCTATGAAATATCATGATATTGAAAGAGATAATGAATATTTTCGCATGAAAATTAGTGAACATCTATTGAAGGAATATTTCAAAGAACATTTTGAAGAGAAAGAACA
>NW_018243703.1:38992-40101 GCF_001263595.1 Phalaenopsis equestris | reverse complement strand
AAAAAGAATTACTGGCCATTGTGTATGCTTTAGACAAATTTAGATCTTATTTAATTGGGACTAAATATGTTGTGCACACTGATCACTCAGCTATTAAATATTTGATGCAAAAAATGGATGCCAAACCAAGGTTAATTAGATGAATACTTTTGATGCAAGAATTTGATTTTATGGTTATCGGTAAAAAGGGAACTAATAATCAAATTGCTGATCATTTATCGAGACTAGAAAACCATGAATTATCTGACACCGACAATGAAATTATAGACAGTTTCCCTGATGAACAACTTTATAATATTAATGAGTAGAAAATACCATGGTATGCTGATATTGTTAATTATATTGTAAGTGATATTTTACCACCTATGCTGACACTGCATCAATAAAGAAAATTCATTCATGATGCGAAAGCATATTTTTGGGATGAGCCTTATTTATATAAATAATGTAAGGATCTTATTATGAGAAGATGTGTACTTTATGACGAAACTGGGCTAATCATTCAAAAAAGTCATGATTCTGATTTTGGACGACATTTTGAGATTGATAAAACAGCTTATAAAATTTTACAAGCTGGATTTTATTGACCTACTATCTTTAGAGATGTTTATATATACATAAAAACTTGTGAACGATGTCAATGAGTAGGCAATATATCTAGAAGAAATGAAATGCCTCTGAATTTCATGTTAGAAGTTGAGATCTTTGATGTTTGGGGATTAGATTTCATGGGACCATTTATTCCTTCATTTGGGAACTTATATTATATTAATTGCAGTAGAGCCTTTCTAAGTGGATTGAAGCACAAGCCTTACCTTGTTGTGACGCTAAAAGTGTTTCAAGATTTTTAATGAAAAATATTTTCACTAGATACAAGATGCCGAGAATGATTATCACTGATGGAGGATCCCATTTTAGGAAAAAATACATTCAGAGATTGACAGAAAAGTTTAACTGAAGTTTCTAATAGAGAGATTAAATAAATACTTGAAAAGACTGTAAACCCTAGTAGAATAAATTGGTCCACAAGACTGGATACCACATTATGGGCTTACAGGACTGCTTATAAATCTCCTATTGGAATGACTCCTGACTGATTTTTGGAAAGT
>NW_018243703.1:37429-38962 GCF_001263595.1 Phalaenopsis equestris | reverse complement strand
TAGAATTGGAGCATAAGAGCATAAAGCATATTGAATAATTCAATTATGATTTGAAAGATGCTGGTAAGAAGAGATTGTTACAATTAAATGAATTGGAAGAATTAAGAAATGAATCTTATGATAACGATATAATTTATAAGGAGAAATTAAAGTTATGGCATGATTGGAAGATTAACTAGAAGAACTTTGAACCAGGACAAGAAATTTTGCTTTACAATACTATGCTGAAGTTATTCCCTGGGAAATTGAAGTCTCGTTGGTTAGGATTGTTTATTGTGACTCAAGTTTATACTTACGGAGCTATTGAAATTGAAGATCAAAAGACAAAAAAAAATTTAAAGTAAATATACACCGATTAAAACTGTATTTTGAGGGTAAAAGACCAAATTTTAAAGATATTTAACGATCAGTCAACCTGAATAACACCTGAATAGGTCGGCCTGACGAAGTTAAACCAAGCGCTTTGTGGGAGGCATCCCACAGTTATCTTTATTTTTATTACAATTATAGTAGTTTTATTTGAAATTATCATTATTTTATGGTAGTATTGAACTTTACTACTCTTATTTACTCTTGAATCATCATAAAAATTGGATCCACAGAGAAAAATTAGAACGCATTCAGACCAGAGCGAAACTATGTAATTTTTGCGTTGGGCACCGACGGTGCCATCGACGCCGCCGACGGTGGGTTTTTCACGACAGTCTAGGAAATTAAATACTAAAGGCTCACCGATGGCGCCCTCGATGCCGCCGACTGTGAGACCGGCGGGATGGCGGTTTCTAGAGTTTGAATGAGCAATTTTTTGAAATTTTAGGCTGGAGTTACCCCTTTTAAACTCCCAAGTTCGATTCCTAAGTTCATAGTTCCCCAAAAAATGAAGTGAAACTCCACCAAATTCATCCTTATGGCGTCCAATTCCTCTGAAAACCATAGAATGCGAGTGTTCAACCGGAAAAAGTTCATTTGTGCGGAAGCGCAGCGAATCTTCAACAAGGTACTGACGAGGAAGAGATTAATCAAGGAACGAGGGATCATAAATCAAGGATTGAATAATCCTTTGATTTCAATTAAAGAGATGATAGTGCGTCAAAGATGGGAAGTGTTGTGCTACACTACAGCCGTCGTGGTTGTTCATGTGGAGAAGGAATTTTGTGTTAATTTGCATGGAATCAATCAGGGAGTTGTCTATGTGCCAGGTAGTTGGATAACTTTTACTCTTGCATGGATCAATGAATTATATATGATCAAGAAAGTTCCTGTCTGCCATTATTCCAACTTCGTCCCGACAAGAAACCAGATGAATGAAATTTACCAATATTTAACGGAAAAAACTAAAGACTGGGAAATGATAGAAAACGGGTATGTTAGTTTTTCTGCGACACTTCTAAATCCTGTTTTGAAACACTGACACTTCTTCATTTCTGTAAAACTGTTACCGACAATGAGGATTGGTAAAGTTTCTAAGGAAAGTGCTATTCTGAATTACTGCATCCAAATGGGACTGCCGATCGATATTGGATCTATAATTGT
>NW_018243703.1:20179-37387 GCF_001263595.1 Phalaenopsis equestris | reverse complement strand
AATTTTCTTACTTTGCAGTCAGTTCCAAGTATCTTATGAGAATTGGAAAAAAGGTACTTCTACCTTGGAAGCCTTTGGACCCAACTGGGGATTCCCAGCCTATGAAGATGAAAATGATATGACTATTATGGTGGATCAATCATCTCAGAATTCACTGCCTATTCAACCTTTAGTTCCGGACAAGATTGGTGATGCTGCGCAAAATCAAGAAATTAGAGAAGGAGGTACAAAATGTTATGAATGTAATTAATAATATATTTGATTTCTTTGATCATCTAGACTGGAGGATGAAAGAACATTTTTCTCACTCTAGACATATAGAAGATAATTTGATACGGCTGATGAGAAGGATGAAATTGATAGATGAGGACTCTACTAAAGAATTTCCATACCAACCCTTCTGTAACCTCTTTGTTCATGTGTAATCAATGGGTGATCTCAGAGGAGAATCTAGCACTAAATCTGAAGAATAGTAGATTTACATTGCTACCTATCTGTCTATGTGTGTAATTTGGTTTGAACTTTTTGTTTGCTTCGCTTTAGAATTATGCTTTTAGATCTCTGTCTAGTTGAGATTGAGCATAGGATATTTTTTTTTTCAGCGTTTTGAGTGTTGTGGCTTGGATTGCGACGCTGAATTGATATATTAAGGTTGAGAGAATACCAAACTTAGGTGTGTTGTGAAACGTATATTTTAACCCTTGGAATTTATATATAATTGTGATGTTTTGTATTGTGAAAGTTTATTTGTGATAAGTACATCATTTAATCACTTAAAATTATGTCTATAATGATTGAACGGATGTCGTTGAGGCTTGAAATTGATCAAAATAGCAAAAATCTAGAAATTGAACAAAATCAATAGAGCCCGCCGAAGGCACCCTTGATGCCGCTGACAGTGGACTTTTCTTGAGACTTAGGATATAATTTCAATAAAGCATGCTAACGGCGCCGATGGCGAGATCCTGAAAAAATACCTTTAACCACGATTTTGACCAGTCAACCGCCACTATTCATCATCACCTTCCTCTGAAAAACACGATTTTTAACCTAGGGCTTGAGAGATCTTGCATTTTTGGGCGATTTGAAGGCATTTAGACACCGGATTTGATCATCTCTAGGTAAGAGCTTCACTCAAAACTAAAAATATTTGATTTTCACGATGAATTTCTTCCACATTGAGGAGATTCAAAAAATTTGTGAATGTGAAGAAAATATTGGGAAGAAATTCATGGAATTTAGTTTTGAACTCTTAGAATCACTCTTGGAAGCCATTATTTGCAAATTTAAAGTGTATTTTCAAATTTTTCTATAATTTTGATTAAATTAAAAAGGCTCCACGACAAATAAGGCAACTTCTGTTTGACGAGTCTCGCTTCGTCAATGTGAAGGCGTCAATGTTCTCGCTTCGTCAATGTGAAGGCTCAATCAAGGTTTACTTCAATATTTGAAAGAAAGAAATGTATACAAGATCGAGTTTTTGAGAGTCCAGGAGGAGAAATTGAACAAATTATTAACGAGCAAATGTGGGAAAATTTATGTTACACCACCAATAAGGCTGCTTCTAAATATTGTAAAAGAGTTTTATGCCAATGTGTTCTATTCTAAAGATGGAATCGTTCAAGTGCGGGGATTTTCTGTTGAATTTAGTGCCGCCCGTATTAACTCCTTTTACGAAGTCCTAGACTCTTATAACTGCCACTATGAAACCTTCAGTATAATGGAAGGCCCATTGAATGGTGTTATCAACTTTCTCACTAATGGGAAAGGAACGTGGAGATTAAGCAATGAGAACGGGTAAATTTTTCTGCTTCCATGTTGAATGCCACATCTAAAGCGTGGCACTATTTTATTTCCTCTACTCTGTTACCGACCTATCACCATAGTGAGGTAACAAGAGATAGAGCTATTCTGAATTTTTGTATTTAGAATAATAGAAATATAAATGTGGGGACAAGAATATATTGACCACGGCAAGGAATGAAATAAGTGGAGGTCTAGGACATCCTGGCCTCATTTATGCACTTAGCCAACTTTTTGGAGTGGAAGCTGGAGATGATGAGGAATGGGTTTACCCTATGAAACCCATTAGTAAAGCTAATAAGAAGACTTATGAATCCCACAAAAAATTGAGAACTGGGAGTAGGAGTCAAGTACCTTCTACTAGTAGATGCTTGCATGTTGAATGCCACATCTAAAGTAGATGCTTACACTAAATCATTTCCAAATAGCAACTATAATTTCATCACTGAAGCTAATTTTCTTGTTCACTAGAGGACTCAACCTTCCTCACAAAAAACTACACTCCACCAAGGAGCAATGATCAAGTGTGGAGCTAGTTTCCATGAAGTTAAAGTCATACCGGGAAGGTGCCCTACGTTATTATGAAGAACACACTACTGGAGGTAGCCAAGCCTGCTGTTGAGTATGACCTGAACTACAAGCATGAGTTTCTTGTAATTACGAAGCCTAAGGTCAAAGAGACTCCTATTAGTTTTTTTGTCCCCGTACCTGTCAAGTCCGTCGTTCTTATGAAGAAAAGAGCTGCCTCCCCTACCACCAATGGACTTTCTATCACCGCACTAACTTTTCCATTTGCAAAATGGAAAGAGATCCTATGTGAATAGGATTCTATTGATGTGCTTGCCCCTCTGCCATCAGACTTTGAGATTGGTTCTAGTTTGAGGATTGTGCCATTGACTAAATTGCAAAGGAGGATCCATAACTACAAGATTTTGAAGGCCAGGAGGGCAGAGGCTGCAAAGTTGTCCCCAACTGAGGAAACTGCTCACCCAAAGGAAATTTAAGCTCCTCAAATGACACCTCTCCTAAGAAGGAGCAAGTTTCACCCACGTTCTTCCACTAGTGGATGAGAGAGCTTCTATAGGATTGATGTTGCATTACTGCCACCTCATGGTCATGGTGAAGAAAAAGAGAAGCCCACATCCTTACCCAAGTTTGTTTCATTTTTGAGAAAATAAATAAGAAAGAGTGTAAATAAGAAAGAGTGTTGTACCATTGCCTATTTATTCAAAAGAATGGGATGTGGCATGTCACCACAAATGAAAACTGAGATCTTAAATAAGAATAAGTCCATTAAATAATTTCAGAGGTCGGCAAGAACATCACCATCCTGTATTCCCACCAAGTTGTATCTCAGAGTCCCCAAAGATACCGTTGTCACTGTCACAAATGCTACTACCATTGCTTCGGGAATTACAGAGCATAGATCAATCAAGTATTGTCTAGTTTCAAGAGTACCACCTCCCATTATGTATGAAGATCCCTCAAGGACGGACAATTATAAGAGGTCACTTGCTACCGTATTTGGTCTACACACTAGAGAGCATGCTTCCTTGCAATGCATTGATGTTGCTACTAAGACATCCCGTCTCAAAACATCAATGTCATCAAAGATAGTGTGGATACCTAGGGCCATCGAACCAGTACTTACCAAAAAGTTGGGTGAACACTCTCTTGAAATGGATCATGAGTCCAATACTCTGGCTGTCACCATCACAGCTGCTTCAGAACCCATCACAAAAGGGAAGGATTTTCAAAAAGTTTTGACCAATCTCATGATAGTTAAAGGGTAGGCGATCGGTGTTAAGTTGGGAAAGCTCAGAGTCGAGATTCTAGAGCTAGTGAAAGAATGAGAAATGAATGCCGATGATGAGGATTATAACTTGTATGATTACATGGATGAAGAGTTTGCTGAGATCAACATCGTTGAGACTAGAGCCATGCCATCTTTTTGCAATGCTCTACTACTAGTTGACAAGAATACCATGAATGAGTGGCAAAGTGCCATCCCAAAAAGGGACGAGCAAATTAGCTGCCTCAAAAAGAAAGTTGAAAAAATGATGACTGTTATGATCACTATTCAAGGACAGTCACAGTCACAACATATGGCATCTCAAGAGGGGAACTAGCCATAGATTGTGAACATCACAGATGAAAGGAAAGAGGTCATTTCCTCTAACAGAGAAGTGCTACCAAAGAAAGATTCAGCTCAAAAAATTTAACCAAAAAAGGACATCAAGCAGATGGTCAAATAGAAAGTAAGAGAAATCATAGCCTAATCAAAAGGATGTGCATTTGTTTCAAGGGGTAGAAGTACCATATCCTAAGGAATTTGTACTGCCATTCTTCAAGACCTTTGATGAGACAGAAAACACCAGATAACAAGTTGCTTACTTTCAAGAAAGCTGTTGCAACGCAGGGGGTAACGTAGCATTATTATTCGATCAGTTTGTGAGTAGCATCTTAAGGATTGCATTTAATTAGTATGTAGAGTTTCCAAAGGATCGATAAGGACATTTAATGAGTTGGAAAATCTTTTGGTGAAAAGGTTCGCCAGAGCTCAACACCGTGTAACGATAGGAGAACTTATGGTAGAACGTCAAAAGTCCACAGAGACTTTTCTAGAGTGCATTCTACGTTGGATGAATTTAAGCATGAGGTGTGATCTATACTTACAAGAATAACACAAAATTGAGTTTTTGTTCAAGAGTATCCATGGTCAAATAGCTTTCATGCTTAAGGGACATACATTAAGTCATTTGAAAAGCTATTTAATAAGGCTAACAGCCTACAAGAAGAGGTTAAACACACAAAATTTCTAGAAAAGATAAAAAAACCAAGGTTAGTGAAGACATTTGATAAGAGGTCTGAGACAGTGAAAATGGTTGATAAATGCAAACAACTGATACATAGTTATACTGAGCTGACTCAACAGTTCAATCAGCCTAGCTAACTTCCGTTTTAGTAAAGACCGTACATAATTGATGGAAGGGAGGGTCCCTCGATGGCAGATCAATTGAAAATTTTGTATTCCTTTAAAAATGAAGTAGTAGCAAAGTTGTTCCAAAACTTGATCAAGAAGCCAGAGTCGAGGTTGTCTGAGCTAAAGAAACTAAAATAAGTTGACTAGAAGAATCATCCCAACTATTCTCAATACCACAGATTGCTCGAGCACACCATAGAGGACGGCTTAGCTTCAAAGAATGGCTTAAGAGAATTTACAAGAGTATAAATATAATGATTCCAAACAAATATTTGAAAGAGCCTGAAATAAGTTTCATCAATATGACTTCGGCCAAGCCAATAAGTCCAATTGATTTGTATGCACTAAAGGAGGGATGATGTATAGTTGGGACCAAATCCTCAAAGAAGATACTGGATAAGATTCAAAATGATTTAGTGCAAGCATCTACTTAGATTCTGCGACCTGCTGAGCTAGTGCTAGTGATTACACCAAGTAAGCTGCCACAACTTAAAATGAAGAAAGAGTGCATGAATAAAGCAAAGACTGATAGCATGAAGGGAAAAATAGGGGTTGCTCTTATTAGATTGGTTTTTTTAAGATTTGTGGGAGAAACCCCTCAAATCACTGAATCTGTTTAATTATCTTTTTGTCCCTGTTAGGTTTTATAATTCTAAGAGGTATGATTTTAGCCACGTTTTAACTATCGCTAGTGATGACGTAACTCACCATAAATAATTTTATCAGTGTTTTAATTCCCATGACAATCCTCAAATCATACAAAACCACAGTGATCACGTCAGTGATGGTGGAGGAGACATTAACACTTGTTATGATAATTTTGAAAGTGAGAAACCAGTTCTCAAGTTTGAAGGAGCGTTAATTGTAATCAACTTGGACTTTTTTTTATTTCGAATCAACTCTAGAAGAGTCAGCCATAACTTTAAGACATGAACCTCCTCTGATTCAAAAGGTGGTAGAAATAATAGAGGTGAATTTAAGGAGCAAAAGATTATTACCCCTAAGAATGGCTCAAATGAAAAACGGAGAACAAGTACTCACTCAAGAGGAGACAATTCTGCCAATGGAAGACACACATACCTAGGAACAAATCAAAGGCTTGGATAAAGTGGATTATAACGTGCTAGCTCATCTCAGAAAGCTTCCAGACAAACTAAGCATTTACAATGCTCTAATCCTGTCAAAGGAGATGAGAGAAGCATTGATCAAGGCTCTACTTGATCCAAAATTTTGCTTAATTCAATTGGCTAGCACATCTTTGGATGAAGTTTGTCTTATAAAGGAACAACCATCCTCTCTACATTTAATATAGTGACGATGGGTTCATGCTTTCCAAAGTTTTGGTGGATCTGGTAGTGTCACTCAACATAAAAAGTTTAAGGATGTTACCATGCTTGGATATTAATGCTCAGAAGCTTACAGTTGAAAAGATGATGCTAAAAGGATTCAATCAGAAAGGAGTAAGAGCTCTTAGATTGATAACGCTATTAATAAGTTTTGGTGATCTAGTGATAATTGCAAAATTCTATATCATTGATGCTAAGACTTTGTTCAATGCTCTACTTGGTCGGCCTTGGCTTCACGAGTACAACATGGTTCTATCATCTCTATGACATTGTATCAAATACTTCAATGAAGGACAAGAACATTGTATAAAGGGAGATTTACAACCATTCATGATACATGAAGTAGGCATCCACGAAGACACCGCCTACTACACTCGCTAAAGGATACTGTCTTTTCCAGAGATGTCATGCTAAGCATGATTGAATATTCAAAAGAATTGTAAGAAAGAGACCATCCATCTTGAATTCAACAATCTCTCACATCTTCTTCGCATGAAAATGGTGGAAGTTCTTTTAGCCAATGCATCTTAGATCAAGGCAGAGATGAGTTTGAGGAAGAACTAACAAGGTTGTTTAACGGAGGAATCCAACTATTAACATTGACTTGGAAGGGAGCTCAAAGAAGGAAAAGTTTGGAAAAGACTCAATGATAGTTTGTTAGAAGATGCCTCAGCTTGAGATCTCTTTTGAAAGTAAAAGGAAAGTGGATACAAGTTGATGTACGATTTGATCAACTACTATGTGTAAGTCATGACCTTAACTACAATCCATCCTCATAAGGTTGAGTGTGTGGAGGTCAAGGAAGTACAGAGTGTGGGCATGAAACCGATCAGATTCCACTGTGCTTCTCCTTCTTCTAGTTTAGAAACCAGGACAAAGTTGGCAGAAGATATTTCTAATGAATTAATGGAATTACCAGTTTGATATTACTTTTTGTGTGTTCAAAAGTTAGTTAAAAAGGGATGTGTGCCAAACTAAATCATGAAAAAGAAGTTACACCTCTTTAACAAATTGTGGAACACTAAAGGTCAAACTCTCAACTTAAAGGGAGGTGTTTGATTTGGTAATAAGACCAACAAATGATTTGGAGTTTTCCATGGTTATCACTAACAGATTGGAATAAAATTACCTTAATATCAAAGATGATTTCAAAGACTCTTTGATAGATGATGCTCTACCATAGTTTGAGAAGGAAATAAAGACAACAGTTGATGAGTTAAAGGAAATCAACTTGGGGACCGAAGAGAAACCTAGACCGACTTTCATAATTCTCTATTCAATGAAGAAGAGTCTACGGATTTGGACAAGTTGTTGTTAGAATTCAGAGATTGCTTTTCTAGGAGCTATGATGAAATTTCAGAATTCTCTTTAGAAGTTGCAGTTCGTAGGCTTCAAGTGGACCAAAGTATAACTCTAGTGAAACAAGCTCCCAGAAAAATGCACCTTGAAATAGAATAATGACTCATTGCCTAGTTGACGAGCTTAATAGACACTAAATTTATGCAAGACGAGCAATACCCAACATGATTAGCCAACATCATGCTAGTAAAGAAGAAGAATAGGAAAATTCGAGAGTGTGTCAACTTCTGACATTTGAACAAAGCATGTCCACAGGATGAGTTCCCATTAATTGAGGCCAGAACTAATGGTGAAGATTGCATCGTCACATAAAATTTTCTCATCCATGGATGGATTATTAGGAAAAAATCAAATAAATATGGTCGAAGAAGATGTGACGCTTACACCCTTCATAAGACTGATCAAAATAAATTGCTATAAAGTTATTTAGTTTGGGTTGAAAAACGCAGGAGCAACCTATCAACGAGCCATGCTAAGACTCTTCGATGTCCTCATCCACAACCAAGTTGAGTGCTATGTGGATGACTTGGTCATAAAATAGCAAAAAAAGGGATCGCCATTTACATGATTTAAGGATTGTTTTTGAGCAAATACAACAATATAATCTTAAGTTGAATCCCTTAAAGTATACTTTCGTCATATCCTCCGGGAAATTTTTAGGATTCATTTTTCATCATTAGGGAATTGAAATCAATCTACAAAAGATTAAAACTATCTTAAAAATGATATCCCCTAAATTCTTGAAGCAACTATGATCCTTTCAATGGAAATTGGCATACCTAAGTCATTTTATATCTAACCTATCAGGATGGTGTTGGCCATTTTCTATTTTGATAAGAAAAAGGATGTCTTGTTTACTTGGGATGAGACATGTCAAAGGACATTTAAAAGTGCTAAGCAATACTTAATGACATCTCAAGTCGACCATTGATACTTTATATTGTGGCTGTAGAAGACTCCCTACGAGCCTTGTTAGCCCAAGTCAATAGCTAGAGTAAAGAAAATGGACTCTATTACTTGAGTCACCGTCTAATAATTGTGGAGGTGAAGTATCTTCCTATTGATAAACATTGTCTAGCTTTGATTTTCGCCACTCAAAAGCTTAGACATTACATTCTTTCTCATAAAGTTAACCTGATCTCAAACTTTAATTTGTTACAATATGTGACAAATCGTCAGATGCTTTCCAGTAGGTTTGCAAGGTGGATGATGATTTTATTACAATTCGATATAACCATTATACCTCTTCGCTCTATCAAAGGGCATATTCTAGCAGGATTCCTTGCAACACATCCACTACCAGCTGGGCCCTCCCTTAATGATGACTTTTTTACGAACAGATAATGCATGAGGAATAGCCTAATGCTTAACATTGGGAAATGTACTTTAACGGGGATTCATCAACAAGAAAAGAAAAATGATTGCAAATGCTGATACCCGATAAGGCAAGAATTAATCAGATCTTCTTCACACCGGATCAAGGGATGTTAAGGTTCTCTTACCACTGGATAGAGTTGTTTACCAACAATGAAGCAAAATATAAGGCTTTGATAGCTAGATTGGAATTAGCGATATAATTAGACAAATGAGCATCACCATCTATGATGACTCATAGCTCGTCATTCAGTAAGTATTCAAGCAGTATAAGAGCTAAAGAGTGTCAACAATACGTAATGAAATTACAGGAAAAAAATTCCAACATAACATTGTACAAAATTTTTCAAAGAGACAATGCCCATGCATATGCTTTAGCTAATCTCATGAAAGAATTGGCATGTCCACAGAAAAACTATATTGACATCACAATCCAAGGATGTTATTTTCTGTCATGGATCAACATGGATAATCTACATAAGTTGGGAAAAGAGGAAAAACTAATGGTAGTGACCGAGGATACTTAGGGTTGGCGGTAGCCGTTTGTCGAATACCTAAAGAATGGAGTGTTGTTGTTGGATAATTTAGTGGCACACCGAGTAGAGAAGAGGGCCTTTCCTTATGCCTTAATTGACAGCATTTTGTATAGAATATCCTTTGATTAGATGTGGTTAAGATGTTTGAGCCATATAGAAGCACAGATCGTCAAAGAAATGCATGTCGGACTGTGTGGTGCTAATCATTCAAAACCAAAGGTGAAGATGAAAATCAACAGACTTGGATATTATTGGCTAGAAATAATGTCTGATTGCATCAAAATTATTAAGAGATTTCACCAGTGATAGGTACATGGAGTGGTCTTGTACCAACCTCTTAATGTAATACATCCAATGATCATGTCGTGGCCATTCAAGTGCTGAGGTACAAATATACGGGGTCCTATAAACTCTCCATCTTTGAAAGGACACGAATTCATTCTCGTAACAACAAACTACTTCTCCAAGTGGGTAGAGGTAGTGTCATTACGGGAAGTTACAACACAACACGTTCTTTGGTTCTTCAAAAATCTAATTGTCTATCATTTTGGTGTTTTGCACAGAA
This sequence comes from Phalaenopsis equestris, assembly GCF_001263595.1. NCBI lineage: Eukaryota > Viridiplantae > Streptophyta > Magnoliopsida > Asparagales > Orchidaceae > Phalaenopsis > Phalaenopsis equestris. The sequence goes on along the minus strand of NW_018243703.1, from coordinate 27,421 downwards.
TCATTTTAGACAATGGGTCTGCTTTCAAAAGGATGAAGAACAATAGATTTGCCAGATGACCCATAATATATTGGAGATACCCTACAATCTACTATCCAAGAGAAAATGACTTATCAGAAGCTTTCAAAAAAACACTCATGCTAATTTTAAGGAAAACATTGGATGAAAATAAAATAGAATGGGATAGAAAATGTTAGAAGCCTTTTAGGCGTATAGGAAAATAGTTAGAACTCTGAAACAGTTTGTGTAATATGTGCCATCGTGTATGGGTCTGAGGTCTTGCTTTTGTTGGAGGTATAGTTAACTTCCTTCAAAGTCATCATAGCCAACAATATTACAATAGAAGACAACACCATGCTCCACATGAATAATTGGAGATGGTTGGTAGCGCAAAAAAACTTAGAGCTCTACTAGACAATGATGAATCAAACCTATGTCAAGCTTGTCCGCCAGAGGATGCTCAAAGTTGGTGACCTCGTTCTCATTATCAGAAGACCTATTCTTTCACATCGCAAGATAGGCAGAAATTTTGAACCAACTTAAGAGGGACTGTTCATGGTAAAATGGTTTACTCTGGAGCATCACACACTTCATTGATTGCAACGAAAAAGACCAATGCTACCGATCAACAGATGACATTTAAGGAAATACTATGCAACGTGACATTTCAAAGAATGAACTCCAAGGACGATACTTATTCCAAGAAATAGCATATGGTCAGTTTCTGTGACTGGGTCTAAAAAAATTTGTAATATAAATAAAGAGTTTGTTGAAATAAAATAATTTTTTTCTGAAATAAAATTTGTGTTAAAATTTTCCTTAAGGAAATCCCAAATTTTGTATAATTTATATAAATGAAATGCATAATTATATCTAAAAATCACTTAATAATAAATTTTTATTGTTCATATTCAATGTGAGTTTCAGTGCTGATGTTTCCTGTATCTTCTGCAGGGAAATGTTGGGACCAAAGCTGATCTTCTCTTTCAAGGATGGCTTGAATCTAATACTGTTTGAGGAAAGAGTGGCATGAGGTTGGATCATAAACTTTAACTTAGATTATGGGTAGGTCGACTTGGAGTATGAGGGCCACCAACTGAACATAGTCAATCAGAAAAAAAATGGGGGGCTTGGAATCAGTTATTAGAATCTACAATAAGGAGGAAGCTTCAAAAAAGAGAAAGAGGTCGAAAAAAGTTACAAAAGAAAATTCCAAAAACTTATAGTCCGATGGAAAAGGTCAGAAAAATATGGTCGATGGTCATGACGCTCAAGCATGAGTTAGTCTGCGCCACTTCAGAGAGATCCCCAGAGATTTTGCATAAAGACAACACACCGTTGAGATAGACACAACACAAGAATTCCAACAGTCATAAACACAAATCCTTGTATCAACTTGAAAAGAAACAATATAAGAAGGCAGCTGTAGAGCATGCTTCAGTTACTTGAGATGAATAAGAAGTTACTTCAATATAAGAAGGCAACTGGAGGAGTTCCTTCCCTATTCTTTGACAAGATGGAATAAGCCAGAGGCTAAAGTGGAGCCTACATGGTCAAAATTTATACTAATTGAGCCTTGAATGGGATTTCCGAAATGAATTGCCTACATAATGAAACATACAACATCAGACTATATGCCAACCAAGTCATTCTTGAAATACCCACAATGTAATGTTCTTCTGCTGGAACGCTATATATCTTTAGCATAGTATATCACAGCTTCAATGTCACTAAGGAGTAAAGAGCACGTAGATGTTGAGCCATATGTACCTCAGTTTATTGAACCCCGATAGCTGCAGATCATTCTTAAGCATGAGTTGGAAAAGATGCAGATGGTACAAAAACAAGAATTTGAACATTTTTTGGAAATTCAAGGAAAATTCATCAACATCCTGGAAGGATTTAAATTACATACACGAGTATTTTCAAAAATTGATCAAATAAAAATACTTAACTGAATATTACACTTGAGGGACATGGGTCTAGCATGCCTCCTAAGGAAAATGACATATTTAGAACCACAATAATGGATGAGATTACCATTCAATGTGGTTGTTGCTACAGTTTTGCATATGTCAAGGAGGGGAATCTTACAGGCATTATAAGACATGATGAAGTGGATTCAATATTGTCAATAATAATGAGAATGATAAAAAGAATGATATCATGTAGTGTCTTACAAGATGATTGCATGCTTAATAGCTACATCATCAATATTTATGAAGAAGGAGATTGCATTCCAACACACATTGATTACCAAGACTTCTTAGGCCCTTCAACATCATTTCATTCATCAATAATTGTAACATAATGTTTGGAAAGGAGATACAAATTTTTGGCCCAGGAGAGTTTTGGAATTTATTGATATTCCTCTACCAATTGGATCAGTACTCGTACTTAATTGAAATGGAGTAGGTCTTACAAAGAAATGCATTCTATGAGTGCCACGGAGAAGAGTATATATAACTTTTTGAAGAATGGATGAGAATAAAGTACCATATGGATACCAAATCGACGCAGACTAGAGGAACTACAAGTGCTTGAGTTGTGAGATCGCATACCTCAAAGTGTATGCGATGGGACCTCTTTTCTAAAGAATAGCTTAGGAGGTTAGCCTGATCTCATCACAGTTTCGGCAGACTAAATACTTTCTTACTACATTTTGACTGCACCAGAGCATGGATGACATGACTTGGGAGATTATAGTTTCTGTATAGATGTACTCACAATGTTTTGATGACTTCAAATTGTATCCAGTGACATCAAGGTTAGTGAAAATCAAAAAGGACTTTGATTCCTCCATAAAATTTCTACATTCTATCCACAAGTTTTCCACACTCACTGAATTTGGGGATCGATGCAAGGATTTTGATTGCTCCCATAAGTTTCCATATTCTATCCATAAGTTTTCCACACTCATAAAATTTTTAGGATAGATGCAAGGATTTCTATTCCTCCCACAATTCTCCACAACGTATTCAAAAATTTTCCACAATCATGAAATTCCAGGGTCGGTGCAAAGATTCTAATACCTTTAAATCAAAATTTTAGGGTTAATGCAAGGATTTCGATTCCTATTCCATAAGCTTCCACCCTCTTCCACAAGTATTTCATATTCAAAAAAATTTTGAGGTAGATACAAGGATTTTGATTCCCACACACAAAACATTTCAAAATTTGGTGCAAGGATTCCAATTCCCACAAAATTCCCACAATTACAAATTCTCACAAAAATCTATCAATTAAAAAATTCACCACAAATGTCAGATCCCCAACAAGGAATCTTGATGGTTGTCATTCCAAAATTCATAAAACAATCCTTCAGATAGATGAAAGAACAAAAAAAATCATGAAGTAATTCAGAAGCCATGTTCAAGCTTGATGGCTTGAATTCACAGTTAATAATTGAAAATAAACCTATTAAATCCCTAGTGAGAATTTTGAAATCTTCAAAGTCAAATTCAATCTCACATTGGGTTCGATTGATCATTTCAGTCAACACTAATATCCACGACGTGCTTATTTAGTACATCACACTTATTGGGGGTCCATTTGTCGACCTTATTTTTTGTGAGGTCTGATTCTCTTCTTTAGAAGCCTATCATCTATCCATAGGGCTTTCCAACTGAATATTTTAGAGGAATAGCGAGGAAACCCACCCTTTCAGAAATTCAAACCACTTCTTTGCTCTTTTTAGAGTTTTGAATGTGTGGTTTTGACCTCTACCACATAGAAGGTTGAAACCAACATGAGGAAACTCAAAGAGAGTCCCCATAGGACTATCAGGTTTTAGGGAAACCTTTGATCTCTTGTTCCTACACACACACACTTAAACTCACCACAAGTTCTCTAACACACTCAAAATTATCAATTCACCCAAATTGACCCATCTCCCCCCTTGAGGCCCATAACTACTTCTTAACACTTTTGAAGACACGTTGGGTGGTCCTAAGTCCTTAACCCTTGGTTCGATTAACTAGGACCAACATGTGGAGGCTTCAAGATGAGTTCTCATAAGGCTCGTGTGACTTCATGGCTTGCATGTTCACCAACTAAAACCTTCCAACAATATCCTTAATTACCCAAATTTTGAAAAAAATATTCAAAAATTTTCCAATTTACCAAAATTTCCAAAAATACCCAATAATTCCTAAAATCTCTAATTTCACTCAAAACTTCACAAAAACCAATCCTAGCCATCCAAGTTGCCTAAACTCGTCCAAAATTTCCCAAATCCACTAAAATTGGCCCAATTAATAAAATACCCCCAAATTTCCAAAAATGCCTAAAATGGCCTAAATACCCAATTCTTCACCAAAAATCATTTTAAACACCCCTAAAATTATCTTTTTGCCCCAAACTTTATCAAAAACTCCAAAATTACCCAAAATACTAAGTGACCCCAATTTTCACCAAAATCTCCAAATCACATGATTTCCTCTACCTCAACTCAAAGCCTTATGGAATTCATCATGACAAATTTCCATCACCATTTAAAACCAACTCAAACCCTAAAATAAACTCACTAATCCATAATTTTAAAAGCCCAACTCCAAGCCCGTTTTTAGAGCCAATCATACCTAAGATTCAAAAGCCTAATTTTCTTAATTCATTTTAACAGCTAGCATGACATACTATTCACCCATCATCCACCTAATGAAAATCATTTACTAACTCTTAAATTCATGATCAAATTCTCCTAAAAATAGCCTCATGAGAAATCCCACAAAAAATGCAAAAATTTCCAAAATACATTCCCATGCAACCTAGCCAAGCCACATGCATGCCACAAAGCCACCTCCAAGCCACATGCAAGCCATGTGAGCCTTGGCCATGTCCCCATACTCAAAGCAAAAAAAGAAGGAGCCTCTTTAATGATTCCCTTTAACATGCCTAAAAATGTGCTACTGTTTTAGATGCATTTTATACTCATATTTAATGATATTTCTCTTTAATGGAAGGTTTTTTGAGTTTTTTTGGTCTCAGGTACAAGAAATGGATTTTTAATGAAAAATAAAGGAGTGAAAATGAAGAAAAGCAAGGTCAAGTGGACTAAAGTAGAACAAATTGAACTGGTTCCCAGGTGACAGCTTCTAGCGCCTAAGCACTCAACTCTATACATGGAAATAGAAAGCCCAGTGCCATGGTGCCAAGATTTGGCTCCTAGGTGTCGGGCAGTTATATCAAGCTTCTAGAAGGTTGGCACCTAAGCACCCAGAACAACGTCTAAGCACATGAGTCAGTTTTTTTTCTTAGATACAATGTATTTTAAAGAATTTTAAAGGGGATTCTGAAGTGACTCTTGGGGATTTCAAGGGTTATTATAAGGGGGGTCTGATCAAGTAGGAGAGAAGATGAGGAGGTTAGATTGGTTAGAGAAGATGTTAGTGTGCGAAGAGTGTTGAAGAAAGAAAGAAACTTCAGGAGATTTGCTTGGGGAGCAGTTTGATTAAAGTGTTTTGTAATTTTGTTTGAGTGTGTTAAAGTTTTTTGTGTAAACCTAATTTTAAATATCAATCCAAATGTTTTTATGTTTTCTCCATGAAATCTAAGTAGTTTTCCTTATATTTCTCCTTGTGATGAGAAATATTCATGTGTAGGATTAGAATTATTTAGACTTGCTTTTAATTTTAATATTGTTATGGTACATTACTTCATGCTTAATTTACTTATGTAATTTGGACAATTCATAAGTTAAAGCACATTATGAAAATCTAATAACGCTGAAAGCTATGATTTTCTTGAATTAATCTCCACACCTATTATTATTTCATTTGATTAGGGAAAATCTTTTGAATTAATGTGTGATGCGAGTGATTATGCAATTTGGGTTGTGTTAGGGCAAAAATATGATAAGATTTATAAAGTTATATAATATGTTAGTAAAACTCTTAATATGGCTTAGATAAATAATAATACTACGGAAAATAAATTATTGACAATAGTATATGCTTTTGATACATCTTTACCTTATTGGAAGAAAATGTATAGTTCATACAGATCATTCAATGATTAAATTTCTTATGGTGAAGAAAAATGCAAAACCAAGATTGGTTAAGTGGGCCTTACTGATGCAGGAATTTGATTTCACGGTTATTAATAGAAAGGGATATGATAATAAAATTGCTGATCATTTAGCAGGGCTTAAATAGAAAAATTATGGTAACTTTGATGATGAAATAATTTAAAATTTTCTTGATGAAAAATTATACAATATAACTGAGTGTCATGTTCCATGGTATATCGAAATTGTGAATTATATAGTAAGTGATTTTGTACCTGTCAGATTAACATACCAACAGCAAAAAAAATTATGCATGATACCAAATCTTACTTTTGGGATGACCCTCATTTATATAAGAAATGTAAGGAGCAAGTTATTCAAAGGTGTGTTCTATTTGAAGAAACCCAAGAAATTATTCAAAAATGTCATAATTCTGAATTTGTGGGACAATTTGGAGTTGATAGAATTGCATTTAAGATCTTACAATCTAGATTTTATTTGCTTACTATTGTTAGGGATGATAATGTTTATGTAAGAACAGGTGATTGATGTCAGTTTGTAGGCAATATTTCTAAAAAAATGAAATGCCTCTTAATTTTACTTTAGAAGTTGAATATTTTGACGTATGGGGTTTGGATTTTATAGGACCATTTATACAATCTTTGGGAAACATATATATATTAATTGATATAAATTATGTGTCTAAATAGGCTGAAGCATTTGCTTTACACAGCTGTGATGCTCAAAGCATTACAAATTTTTTAAAGAAAAATATTTTTATTAGTTTTGAAATGCTTACAGATGGGAGAAGTCATTTTAAGAATAAAAGAATTGAAACATTGATTAAAAATTTTTGATTTAAAGATAGAATTACCACAACTTATCATCCTCAGACCAATGGTCTAGCTAAGGTTTCTAAGCACAAAATTAGAAGAATATTTGAGAAAACTATAAATCCTGAAAGAGAAGATTAGTTTGCTAGATTTGACATTGCATTATGGGCCCATAGGACTACGTATAGTTTCTATAGAAATGTCACCATATAGGCTCACATTTGGAAAGTCATGTCATTTACCAATAGAACTTGAGCATAAAGCTTATCTAGCTATTAAAGAATTTAATTATAATTTGAAAGATGTTAGCAAGAAATGATTATTGCATTTAAATAAGCTCTAGGAAATTAGAAGAATCTTATGACAATGCAAAAATTTATAAGGAAAAGATTAAAATTTGGCATG
>NW_018243703.1:12677-20169 GCF_001263595.1 Phalaenopsis equestris | reverse complement strand
ATCGGAAGATTTTAAGAAAGAAAATTATACCCACACAAGATGTTTTACGATATAATACAAAATTAAAATTATTTCCAGGAAAACTTAAGTTCAGGTAGCCGGGGCCATTTATTGTAATAAAATTCTATTCATATGGTGTTGTTGATATTAAATATCCAAAAATTTAAAGAATATTTAAGGAAAATGGACATAGACTAAAACCTTACTTTGGTGGAAATAAACCTATAGTTGATGAATTCCTAATGTTGGGTCAACATAAGTAAACATTGGATACATTGGGCGATGATCTTAAATCAAACACTTCATGGGAGGCAACCCATTGTTATCTGTGTGGGTTGATTTTTATTTTTTATTATTTTAAAGTTTTAGTTATGTGAATTTGTTGAAAGTATTAAGTTTTAATTACACTTAAATGATGAGATGAAGCACAAAATGCTAATTTAATGATCCAGATAAGGTTGGTACATGTTAATTAGACCAAAGGTAAAGTGGTGCTAATTCTAGCTCTGACACTTACGCACCGAATCCTAGCACCTAAGTTCCATATTACAGAGAGTCAGATACCTAAGCGCCCAGACGGGTGCCTTGGCCCAATAATTTGAAAGCTTTGAATGAACCACCCCCAACAGTTTTAAATTTGGGATTAGTTTGGCATTTAAGAGTATTTGGGAGGAAATTATAGCATCTAGAACTATGGAAAGAAAAATCAATAAAGTATTTGATAGAAACAAGTTAATCAATGAAGAAGCATAGAATTACTATAATAGAAGTCCTTTGCCAAGTAAATTGATTAATGAAATAGGATTTATCTTGCCTGGTGGTCAAGGTAGTCAAGTATAAGCAGTAATTGCTCAAAGATGTTGAGAAGTGTTCTGTTACACTACTGTTGCAATGGTTATTTCTATCATTAACAAATTCTACGCCAATCTTCCAAAATTACATCAAGGTTTAGTCTTTGTTAGAGGCAGATTGGTACCATTCAGTCCATCTAGTATCAATGAATTATTTGTTTTGGAAAGAGTTTTTATCTGTAGTTATGCCAATTTTGCCCCAACCAAAGAAAAATTGGAAAAAATTTTCAGAAGAAACTTGGAGAATAAAAAATGAATTAAAAGTAAGTATTTCAGCTTCAAAATTAAACTTACTCTCAAAAGCTTAGCATTTCTTCATTTCTATCAAGTTGCTTCCTACTACAAACCTCAAGAAGTTAATAAAGAAAAGTGCGATCCTAAATTACCGCATTCAGACTGCTAAGTCAATTGATAAAGGGGCCCCAATTTTTTGATTCATAATTGGATTTTCATTAAATGGCTCCACTACAGGGCTAGGACATCCGGTTGTTATCTTTTCCCTGTGTAGTTAAGCCCAAATAGAATATGAGAATTGGGAAAAGGTACTTCTGCCTTGGAAGCCCATGAACCAATTCATTGTGATGCGTGACAACATTAATATTCTAGTGGGGCATGGGTGTAGATCTTATATCGATTAGTCTTTTCTACCTTCTACATCATCGTCACAACCACAAAGAGTTGTCAGCATTGCAGGTGTTGCCAAAAAGAATAAAAAGATAGAGGAGGAAATGACAACTATTCAAACCAAAATCAACAACTTCTTTAATCAATTTGACCATCTGGACTAACATATTAAGCTTCAAGTAGATCATGTTGCAAATTTGTAGGAGGCCTAAATAAGGATGCTTAAGAAAAATAAGTGGATCAGAGAAGATTTTGCCGGAGAATTTCCTATCCTTTTTATAATATGAATGTGCATCGTTAGTCAATGAAAGAGAATATAGAAGATAATAGTGTTAATGAAGAAAGCAAGTAGTAGTTATTATGATTGAAACTCTGATATAGAGGTGTCTATGTTTGTGTGTTGAACTCAGATTTGTAGGGGTTTGTGTGTCTATAAGTTTGTATGTTTGTGTGTTGATTTGTCTATTTTTTCATATCTACTTATCAGTTAATGTAGAATCTATGATTCTTTGTTATTTAGAACTGATGAATGTGATTAAATGTTTATGTTTTTAAATTTTTTTTGTGAGTTTGATATGTGAATGTTGGATTGATATTTATATTTATGTGTTAGTGTTCTTTATCTATAATTATGTGTCGATGTGTTTAGGTTGATTAAATTTTTAGGATTGTTCCTATATAAGTTTCAAGTGTTTGTGAAAGTTGGGAGAAGTTTGGAAGATGATAAATTATCAAAATTAATGTTGAATCAAAAAAATTAGGGTCTGAAATCTTTTTTATGCAGTGCTTTCTACAAAAATAATCAAAATTTAAAAGTTGAGCACTGCAGCCTAGGCACAGAAACCCAATTTCTAAGTGCCACTAGCCCAAGTGCATGGCGCCTGAGCGTCGTCTGACTGTTAGAAATGTTGGTTTACCCCATTAAACCCCAAAAATGATCGATTAATGCCTTTTTTTTTGCTCGACACATTGATAAAAAAGAACATATCAATGCTTTATACTCATTACTCAATGATCCTGACTACTACTACTCATTCGTTGAGCCTACTAAGTTACAGTTAGATGAGACTATCTCATTTCTGACTCATGAGCATAATCAAAGAAAATAAAGAACGATCACAAGGTAAATTTTTCTCCTTCCAAGCTTAATTCCCCATCAAAGGCATGTCAAACATTATTTCTGCTAGACTTCTACCTATGAACCATTTGAGTGAAGTTACTAGGGAGAGAGCAACTTTAAATCATTGCATTCAAAGAATGAAAATTATAGACATTGGCTCTCTGATTTGCAGGAATAACATCAGTTCATCTAAAGGAGATACTGCAGTAGGATTAGGATACCCATGTCTCATCTTTACTTTATGTAAACATTCCAGGTTAGTTTTGAGAAATGGGAAGAGTTATTGTAGCCACTAAAGCCTATCAGTAAGGCTAATGTGGAATTATATGGATTGCATGCTATACGCGGAACTATGCCTAGGACTTCAAACATTCCTTCTACTTCTAGACCTTCTAAATCGTGTTTTTCTACTCATCCTCCTTCTATAATGGACACTGTACTTGATCATGTAAGGGAATTACAAGATGATATATCATTTGTATAGAGTATGGTGTAGGACATTGATGATCAGTTGGAACATTTTAACTCTTATCTCAAATGAAAAAGTGATTATGAAGAAGGATCAATACCACTTTTGTGAAATTTCTCAAAGGAGATAAGGCTATGGAGTTTCCTTCTTATCTATCGAATATAAGGTTTGAGAATCGCAGTCCAATGGAGGAAGAAGATGATGAGGATGAGGATGATGAGGTGTAATAATTTCTTATAAGTTTGGGTGTACTTTTTTTCCTTGCCACTTATGACTTTATTATTTTTCTTTTAGGTATTTCCTTATACTAGACTTAGTATTTTTTATTATTATGCTTTTGTGGATTTTGTACTTTTTTTATTGTACTAATATTTTCTTTATGTTCTAGTTTTTATATTTCTGCTTGTGTGGTAGAGTAGTCCTTGACTTAGCAAATCTTCTTGTTCTAAAATGTTCAATTGAAAATTACTTCTGCTACACATGTGTCTTTACTATTTATCCTTGTATACTTTCTTGCTTAGAAATTTTAATAGGAAATATATTAGAAAAAAAAATTTCTTGCCTACATTTCTGTTTAATCTACTTAAAAGTTCAAGTTTGGGGGAGGGAAAAAAAATTTAAAAAACTAAGCTTTATTTATCCTCAGTAAACAACATTTTAAAATTTTTTTAAAGTAACCTATGGTATGTGGTGTTAACTTTAGAAAAATATATTTTTTATTCTATGAATGTTATAACAGACTTAAGTTAAAATTTTTGGTGATAAGGGGTAGTTCTAGAGTAAAGACATTTGATATAAGGGAATAGGGATATGCTTTTACTATTTAAAGTAGGAAAAATCATATTTTTAATAAACTAGGAATCTTTGATTTACAATTTAAAAAGAATTGAGACTATTAAAAATCATTTTTAAAACTAATACACATTTTCAAGTAGAGAAATGTGATAAGTTTTTAACTTTAAGAGGAAAATAGTAAAGTTCAAAATCATTAAAGACTATCTAGCTATAGAAATCCTCACATTTAAAAAAATTAAGGATTAAAAAGATCCTAAAAGAAAAGAAAAAGAAAATAAAAAAATAAAACAAAATAAAAAGTAAAAAGAAAATATGTGGGGAGAAGCTTGAGGAGATGCCTAATTAAAAATTGGCTTCATTTGAATCATCTTAATGGAAGAAAACTAATTACATTTCTGAGCTTATTATCAATTCTAAATGTATAAGTTAAATATTTACTAATAGAGTTCTCATATAATTTTATCTTGAAATTTTCTAGGATTCTTAAGTCTGGCAAATTTTAATTATTTTTGAAATGAGTGAAAAATTAGAATTCCTAACTTTATTACTGAACATTATTATACCCTAGTTCTAACCTGAGTTTTTGAAAATTTTTCTAGTGTTACACTATCTCATTAATGGGGAAAAAATATAGAAATCTTTAATGAACCCACTAGCATAAGTTAAAGAATATGCTAAATAAAAAAAAGAAGAGGTACTTGAGGACAAGTAGCAGTGAAGTTTGGAGGATTTTGACATGCATAAAAATGTGCTACTTTTTGAAATACATTTTATGCTCATTTTTAATGCTATATTTACTTTAATAGAAGGTATTAATGTGTTTTGGTTTCAAGTTCAAGCGATAGAGTTATGGAGAAAAAGGAGCAAAAATTGAGCAAAACCAAGTTAAATGGAGCAAAGGAGCACAAAGTGAACTGGGGCTCTTCCAGTGCCTAAGCACCAGTTCCTGTACTTGGAAATAGAGAGCTTGACAACATGGTGCTAGGATTATGCACTAAGACGTCAAGCAGTTATTTCAAGCTTCTAGAAGGTTGGCGCATAAGAACCCAGACTGGCGTCTAGGCGGCAGAATTAGTTTTTTTTTTATTAGATACAATGTATTTGGATAAATTTTAAAGGGTCATCTGAAGTGACTCTTGGTGATTTCAAGGGTTACTATATGGGGGTGTCTCTTCAAGTAAGAGAGGACATGAGGAAGCTAGAGTGGTTAGAGAGAAAGTTAGTGTAAGAAGAGAGAGGAAGAATGAAGAAAAGATCAAAAGATTTTCTTAAGGAGTTTGAGATAAGTGTTTTGTATTTTTTTTTAGTTTGTTAAAGTTTATTGTCTAAACCCAATTTTAAATTTTAATTCATGCGTTGTTGAAATTTCCCCATGAAATCTGAATAGTTTTCTTTATCTTTATCCTAGAAGATGAGAAATAATCATATGTAGAATTTGAATTGTTTAGAATAGCTTTTAATTTTAATACTGTGATGTTATATTACTTCATGCTTAATTTACTTATGCAATTTGGCCAATTCTTAAATTGAAACATAATGTGAAAAATGGGTCATTGACCAAAGGAAAATATGTTGAGATTTTCATACCTATTTTACACTGATTTTGATGATATTGCACTTTAAAGAAAGGTATTTTTGATGTTTTGTTGCAGGTATGTTGAACTATGGTCATTGGAGCAAAAAGATGCAAAAAGGAGTGAATTTGGAGCGAAAAGGACCAAAATATTAAGATTTGAACTAGGGCGCCGATGGCGAGCCCAACGGCGCCGACTACGAGATTTTCCCGAGAGTTCATACCAAATATTTTAGAAGGCCCGCCAACGGCGCCACCGAGGCCGTTAATGGCGAGATCGGCGGTTATCTCAACAGGTTCATTGAATGTGGATGATTTTTTAGGGGATTCTTAGGTAACTCTTGGAAAAAATCTTCTACAACTTTAAGAGAAGATTTTGGCCGAAAATCGAGGGAGGTTCAAAGAATTTCAAGAGCCCAAGTAGTGTGTAGAGAGTTTAAATTATGAGGGATTCTTTGATAGATTGTAAGAGTGGAGGGAAAGTGAGAGATTTCTTCCTCCTTGTCGCTTTGAAGAAGAATTTTGTGTACTGTAAAGAAAGGAAGTGAATCAAACGAACTTCAAGGAGGTTGCATGGGGAGGAATTAGAGATAAGTGGTATTTACTAATTATAGTTTTTATGACTTTGCTTTTATATATAAAGTTTGAGTTTTGTCGTATCTTCCCCATGAGTTCTGAGTAGTTTTCTCTGTCTTTCTCCTTATCTTGAGATATTGTAAAATGGTGATTTGAATTGGTAGAGCCTTGATAATGTTAAACAAGATGTAATGATTTTTTCACTTCAATCTTAATTTACTTTCTATCTGGCCAATTGATTTGTTAATATATGTTGAGTTTTACAATTAAAGTGAAGATTACATCCAAGATTCATGGAGGTCAAAGTCCTTGGAAGTTGGGAGCAAATAAATAGGGAAATAAAATTTTCGGGGGTAGAATTGGAGATTTTAGAGTGACAGACTAAAATCCTCAATTCGGTCCTATCGTTTGGGTGTTAAAGTGTAGATGTTAGCCCTCAGGTGAGGAGAACGTGGGAGCTCTGAAGTGAGAGCCGGTATCCTCCAAGCCTAGCCATAGATTCAGTAACCAAGCATAGGATTAGTCAATGTTCTTTATGCCTGGACCAAAGGGTAAAGAATATGTATGCTCCTATTTGGCACAATCCAATCTGAACTGATTCACTTTATCCATTCACTTTAATTTCTTGACAAGGAGAATGATGCTTTCTTATATATTAAACTTCACATTAGAAACTTTATTAGTAGAATTTGTTATTTAAGAGTTATTAATTACATATTTATTTCAATTGTCTATTAGTGACAGATAAGCAAATTGAATTATATTGTTGTGATTAAGTATTGATTTTCTAAAATCCTAGTTCGTAGCCTCTAATATTAATCCCTGTGGGATCGATATCTAGGACTCAATTAGAGCCCTGTATTACTTGAGCGATACGTATACTTCCATTGATAAGTGTGACTTTATCATTATTGAATATTTTATATACATCTTTATTGAATCTATAACCGTTGTCAAGTTTTTGGTGCAGTTGCTGAGGAATTAAATCTTCTAGCAGCAGTATTAAATTCTTGTATTTATAAGAATATATAAAGTCGCTGTCAAGTTTTTGGCTCTGTTGCCAGGAAGTAAACAAGAATTATAATTAGAGTAACGGACAAATTAGGACTATTAGAAAACTTTTACTTGAATTGCAACTAATTTTCATATTTAGTTAACTGGTTTTTTGGGTGCTGATTTCAATTGTATGCGTAAATTTGGACCTGAAAATATTATACCCTATGATTAGGAATTAGAACGCATTTTTAGAAGAATTATAAAACTAAGAAGAGAACCTAGAAATCCTAACACAATGGAAAACAACGTAAGCAATTAAGGAATAGAAAATGAACACCAACTTAGACCTCTACGAGATTATGCAAATCCTACAGCAGATGAAATTCACTTATCTATCCAAAATCATGATGTAGCTGCTAATTCATTTGAGCTTAAACCTACTATTATCCAAATGGTACAAAACAATCAATTCGGAGGTACACCAAATG
>NW_018243703.1:10787-12000 GCF_001263595.1 Phalaenopsis equestris | reverse complement strand
GAGACTTTAAATGCTATTAATAATAGACCCAACAATCCTTATTCAAACTATTATAACCTAGGTTGGAAGAATCATCCTAATTTTAATTAGAATAACAATTCTTCTACAAATCAACAATGGGCGAACAACCCAGTGAACCCATTGGGAAATTCATCCAATCAATGAAATGTTAATTATAGACCTTCTTATTCTCCAAGATTTAACAGTAACACTCAATTTAAGGAAAAGAAGTTTTCTATGGAAGAGATGATATTAAACATGGGTCAATAATTGCATAATCAAGGAAATCAATTACAAATTCAAGGAAATATATTACAAAATTAAGGAACTACTATCAAGAATATTGAAAATCAATTTAGGCATATCATTACTGCGCTTAATAACCGAACATTATGAACTTTTCCTAGTACTGTGGAACATAATCCTAAAGATCAAGAAAAAGAACAAATTAAGGCAATGCAATTACGAAGTGGAAAAGAATTGGAAACAGAATTGGAAACAAGAGTGCAGAAAGAAACGAGGAAACTGAAAAAGAGAAAGTGGATACAGAAAAAGAAAAGGATCATGAATACCCAGATTTAGAATATCCACTTACACCAATGAAAATTACTGTGGAGAAACCTCCATCACCGTTTCCTCAAAGATTGAAGTAGCACAAAAAGGATAAACAATTTTCCAAGTTTATAGAAAATCTTAAGAAATTAACGGTAAATATTTCCTTCCTAGAAGCTTTAGAGCAAATGCCCAATTATGTGAAGTTTATCAAAGATATTTTGAATAAAAAAGGAAGTTCATTGATAATGAGACTGTTGCACTTATCAAAGAGTGTAGTGCAATTATCTAGAAAAAGCTTCCTAAAAAATTAAAAGTTCTAGGTAGTTTCACTATACCATGTGCTATTCGTGAAAAAATTTTATGGAAGAGCTTTATGTGATTTGAGAGTCAGCATTAATCTTATGCCTCTATCAATTTTCAAAATATTAGAATTAGGAGAAGTCTCACCTACTTCTGTAACTCTTCAGTTAGCGGATCATTCAATTACTTATCCTAAGGGAGTTATAAAAGATGTGTTAGTAAAAGTTGATAAATTTATCTTTCCCATGGATTTCATTGTTTTAGATATGGAGGAAGATAAAGAAATACCTATCATTTTAGGGAGACCATATTTAGCTACTGGAAAAGCTATGATAGATGTTCAAAAAGAAGAATTAAC
>NW_018243703.1:9688-10528 GCF_001263595.1 Phalaenopsis equestris | reverse complement strand
AGCTCCGTCAATTATAAAACCACCTGAACTTGAGTTGAAAATATTGTCTAACCACTTGAAGTATGTGTTTCTCGGAAATTCATCTACATTACCTATTATTATATCTTCAGAATTAAATGATGTGCAAGAGCAAAGACTTTAGATACATTAAAAAGATATAAAAAAGCTTTTGGTTGGACCTTAACTAATATTAAGGGAATCAGTCCTTCGATCAGTATGCACAAAATTATACTAGATGAACAATATAAACCAAAAGTTGATCCACAAAGGAGATTAAACCCAATGATGAAAGAAGTAGTAAAGAAGGAAATTTTGAAAATGTTGGACACTGGAATTATATATCTTATTTAAGACAGTGCTTGGGTAAGTCCAATTCATTGTGTTCCTAAGAAAGGAGGAGTGGTTGTTGAGACAAAAGAGAATAATGAATTAATACCTATCAGACAAGTTACTGGGTGGTGTATTTATATTGATTATAAGAAATTAAACACTACCACTAGGAAAGATTACTCCCCTTTACCATTTTTAGACCAAATAGTGGATAGACTAATAGTGGATAGACTTACTGGGACTTACTGGGAACAAATATTTTTATTTTTCAGATGGATATACCGGTTATCATCAAATTTATACTGCTCCTGAGGATCAAGACCAGGCAACATTTACAAGTCCTTTTGGAACTTTTGCTTTTCGAAGAATGCCTTTCGGATTATGTAATGCACCTACAACATTCCAGGGATGTATGATGCCTATATTTAGTAAGTTAATTGATGATGGATTGGAAGTATTTATGGATGATTTCTCTGTATTTGGAACATCATTTGACGTATGCTTAAATTA
>NW_018243703.1:5710-9514 GCF_001263595.1 Phalaenopsis equestris | reverse complement strand
AGAGCGGTTAGGAGTTTTCTTGGACATGTTGGCTTTTGCAGGCATTTTATTAAAGATTTTTCAAAAATTACTAACCTCTATGCCAACTTTTAGAAAAGGACAAGAAATTTAAATTTACTGAAAACTATTTAAATGCCTTTGAGTTATTAAAAGAAAAATTAATCACAGCCCCTATTATAGTTTCACCTAACTAGGAGAAACCATTCGAACTGATGTGCGATGCTAGTGATTATGCTATTGGAGCTGTTCTTGGACAAAGGTATGAAAAATTTTTTAAAGTTATATACTATGCTATTAAAACTATTAATGATGCTCAAGTTAACAATACTGCTACTGAAAAAGAGCTACTGACTATTGTGTATGCTTTAGACAAATTGAGACCTTTTTTAATTAGGACTAAATGTGTTGTGCACACTGATCACTCTGCTATTAAATATCTTATGCAAAAGAAGGATGCTAAACCAAGTTTAATTAGATGGATACTTTTGATGCAAGAATTTGATCTTGTGGTTATTGATACAAAGGGAACTGATAATCAAATAGCTGATCATTTGTCGAGATTAAAAAATCATGAATTGTCTGACACCAATAATGAAATTACAGACAGTTTCCCTGATGAACAACTTTATAATATTAATGGGTGGAAAATACCATGGTATACAGATATTGGTAATTATATTGTAAGTGATATTTTTCCACCTATGCTGACATTGCAACAACAAAGAAAATTCATTCATGATGTGTAAAACTGCTTATAAAATTTTACAAGCTAGATTCTATTGGCCTACTCTCTTTAGAGATGTTTACAAATACATAAAAACTTGTGATCGATGCCAACGAGTAGGCAATATATCTAGAAGAAATGAAATGCCTCTGAATTTCATATTAGAAGTTAAGATCTTTGATGTTTGGGGATTAGATTTCATGGAACCATTTATTCCTTCATTTGGGAACTTATACATATTAATTGCAGTAGACTACATTTCAAAGTGAATTGAAGCACAAGCTTTACCTCGTTGTGATGCTAAAAGTGTTTCAAAATTTTTAATGAAAAATATTTTCACTAGATACGCAATGTCGAGAATGATTATCACTGACGGAGGATCCCATTTTAGGAATAAATACATTCAGATTGGCATAAAAGTTTAATATTATTCATAGAATCTCTACTTCCTATCACCCTCAAACCAGTGGGTTAGCTGAAGTTTTTAATAGAGAGATTAAACAAATATTTGAAAAGACTGTAAACCCTAGTAGAGTAGATTGGCCTACTAGACTGGATACCGCATTATGGGCTTACAAAACTGGTTATAAAACTCCTATTGGAATGACTCCTTACAGGATGATTTTTGGAAAGACTTGTCACTTATCAGTAGAATTTGAAAATAAGGCATATTAGGCGATTAAAGAATTCAATTATAATTTGAAAGATGTTGGTGAGAAGAAATTGTTACAATTGAATGAATTGGAAGAATTAAAAAATGAATCTTATGATAATGACAGAATTTATAAGGAGAAACTAAAGTTATGGCATCATCAGAAGATTAACCAGAAGAACTTTGAACCAGGACAAGAAGTTTTGCTTTATAATACAAGGCTAAAGTTATTCCCTGGGAAAGTGTAGTCTCATTGGTTAGGACCCTTTACTGTGACTCAAGTTTATACTTACGGAGCTGTTGAAATTGAAGATCAAAAGACTAGGAATAGATCTAAAGTAAATTGACACAGACTAAAGCCGTATTTTGAGGGTAAAAGACCAAAAGACTAAAGCCGTATTTTGATGGTAAAAGACCAAATTTTAAAGAGGTTTTAATGATCACTCAACCTGAATAATATCTGAATAGATCGGGCTGACGACGTTAAACCAAGCACTTTATAGGAGGCAACCCATAGTTATCTTTATTTTTCTTGTGATTATAGTACTTTTTATTTGAAATTATCGTTATTTTGTGGTAGTATTGAACTCTACTACTCATATTTACCCTTACATCATCATAAAAATTGGATCCATAGAAAAAAAATTGGAACGCATTCGGACTAGAGTGAACTGTAAAATTTTTGCCTTTGGGGCCGATGGCGCCATCAATGCCGCCGATGGCGGGTTTTTTCCGAGAGTCCAGGCAATTAATTCTAAAGGTTCACTGACGGCGAGAACGGCGGGATGAGAACGGCGGGATGACAGTATTTGGAGTTTGAAATGATGGTTTTTGGCAGTTTTAGGCGGGACTTACTCCCTATGAACTTTCAAATTCGGTTCCTAAGTTTGTATTTCCCCAAAAACGAATTGAAACTCCACCAAATTCATCCCTATGGCTTCCAATTCCCTTGAAAATCATAGATTGTGAGTGTTCAACAGGAGAAAGTTCATTAGTTCTGAGGCGCATCGAATCTTCAACAAAGTGCTGACAAAGAGGAGATTAATCAAGGAAAGAGGATTCGTGAATCGAGGATTGAACAATCCTTTGACAACAATTGAAGAGATGATTGTGCGACGAAGATGGGAATGTTGTGCTACACTACAGCTGCCGTAGTTGTTCTTTTGGTGAAGGAATTTTATGTTAACTTTCATGGAATCATCTAGGGAGTCATCTATGAGCGAGGTATATGGATAACTTTTACTCCTGCATGGATTAATGAGTTATATATGATCGAGAATGTTCTTGTCTGCCATTATTCCAACTTTCTCCCAACAAGAAATGTGATGAATGAGATCTACCAATATTTGACGGACGAAATTGAAGACTGGGAAATGAGAGAAAACGGGTATGTTAGTTTTTCTCCGACACTTCTAAACCCCATTTCTAAACACTAGCACTTCTTCATTTCTGCAAAACTATTACCGACAATGAAGATCGATAAAGTTACTAAGGAAAGTGCTATTCTAAATTATTTTATCCAAATGAGACTGCTGATTGATATTGGATCGATAATTGTGAAGTTTATTTTGGGCTTGATCGTTCATGGATCAACTTATGGGCTTGGACATCCTTCAACAACTTTATTACTCTGCAGTTAGTCCCAAGTATCTTATGAGAATTGGGAAAAGGTACTTCTACCTTGGATGCCTTTGGACCCAACTGAGAGGTTCCCAGCCAATGAAGATGAGAATCATATGACTGTTATTGTGGATCAATCGTCTCAGAATTCACTGCCTATTCAACCTTTAGTTCCAGACAAGACACTAGTGATCCTGCGCAGAATCAAGAAATTGGAGAGAGAGGTACAAAATGTTATGAATGCAATTAACAATATTTCTGATTTTTTTTATCATCTAGACTGGAGGATGAAAGAGCATTTTGATCACTCTGGACATATCGAAAGAAGTTTGATACAATTGATGAGAAAGATGGGATTGATAGAAGAGGACTCTACTGAAGAATTCCCATATCAACCCTTCTACAACCTCTTTGTTCATGTTCAATCAATGGGTGATCTCAGAGGAGAAACAAGCACTGAATCAGAAGAGTAGTAAATTTACTTTTCTACCTGTATGTCTATGTGTGTGATTTGATTTGAACTTTGTGTTTGCTTTGCTTTAGAATTTTTCTTTTAGATCTCAGTATAGTTGAGATTGAACATAGGATGTTTCTTTTCAGTGTTTAGAGTGTTGTGGCTTGGATTGTAACACTGAATTGATGTATTATGGTTGAGAAATACCAAATTTAGGTGTATTGTGTAACGTGTATTGTAACCCTTGAAATTTATATATAATTGTGATGTTTTGTGTTATGAATGTTTATTTGTGTTAGTACATCATTTAATCACTTAAAATTTATGTCTAGAATGATTGAACGGATGTCGTCG
>NW_018243703.1:1794-5700 GCF_001263595.1 Phalaenopsis equestris | reverse complement strand
GAAATTGATCAAAATCGCTGATCAAAATCGCAAAAATCTAGAAATTGACCCAATTTTAAAAATCTCACCGACAATGACATCAAAGCCACCGACGGCAGATTTTTCTCAAGACATAGGTTATTAATTCAATAGAGCTCGCTGAAGGTGTCGAAGACTCCGCCGACGACGAGATCCGGAAAAAATAACTTTAACCGCGATTTTGACCAGTCAACTGCCACTATTCATCATTCCTTTCCTCTTATAAAATAAAAATTTTGATCTAAGGCATGAGATATCTTGGATTTGGGGCAATTTCAAAGCTTTTAGACACCGGATCTTATTGACACCGGATTTTATCATCCATCGGTAAGAGCTTCACTCCAAACTAAAAATATTTGATTTTTATCTTGAATTTCTTCCACGTTGAGAAGATCCAAAAAAATTGAGATTGTGGAGAAAATATTTGGAAGAAATTCTTGGATTTTACTTTTGAACTCTTAAAGTCACTCTTGGAAGCCATTATTTGATTAATTGAAGTGTATTTTGAAATTTTTTATAATTTTGATTAGATTGACATGGCTTCGCAACAAAAGAGGCGATTTGAGTTTTACGAGTCTCGCTTGGTCAATGCGAAGGCTCGATCGAGATTTACTTCAGTATTTAAAGGGAAGAAATGTATACAAGATTGATTTTTTGACAGTCCAGGAGGAGACATTGAACGAGTTATTGTCGAACGGAGGTGGGAAAACTTCTGTTATACCACCAATAAGGCTACTACGAATATTGTGAAAGAATTTTATGCCAATGTGTTCTATTATGAGGACGGAACCGTTTGAGTGCGGGGATTTTTTGTTGAATTTAGTGTCGCTCGCATTAACTCCTTTTATGAAGTCCCAGACTCTTATAGCTGCCATTATGAAACCTTCAGTACAACGGAAGACCCGCTGAATGATGTCATCAACTTTCTCACTGATGAAAAGGGGACATGGAATATAAAGCAACAAGAATGGGTAAATTTTTTTGCCTCCATGTTGAATGCCACATCTAAAGCGTGGCACTATTTTATTTCCTCTACTCTGTTACTTACCTATCACCATAGTGAGGTAACAAGAGATAGAGGTTATTCTGAATTTCTGTATTCAGAATAATTGAAATATAAATGTGGGGAGACTTATTTTTAAGAATATATTGACCACAACAAGGAGTGAAACAAGTGGAGGTCTGGGACATCCTTGCCTCATTTATGCACTTTGCCAACTTTCGGGAGTGGAAGCTGGAGATGATGATGAATGGGTTTACCCTATGAAACCCATTAGTAAAGCTAATTTGAAAACATATGAATCCCATGAAAATTGGAGAACTGGGAGTAGGAGTCAAGAACCTTCTATTAGTAGAGATATCCCCTCTACTAGTTATGACCTTCTTTCTTCTAGTTCCCCTACATTTCATGATTTAATGAATGAGTTGACCTTGCAGTGAAAGAGTATAGAGCTAATCAATGAAAGAATTGGGGGATTAGAACGTAGATATGATTATGATAGTGAGTACCTATAGAGGCATTATGACTTTGAGATAGCTTACTACGAAGCTCAGGCCCGACACTACAGAGGTGAGCCGGATGCTACTTTTTTTGAATACCCCCGTTATTCTCAATCTCAGCCCAATCCACCTTCTAGCGAGGGAGACAAAGATATAGCCTGGGATTTTAATATTTGATAGTAATTGATGTACTTTTATTTTTAATAATTTTTATAATAGAGATAAATATTTGTTTGTTTGTACTTTCATTTTTATTTTTATGTTGTAATTGGATAATTTCTAATTATTGTTTTAAATGTTTATTGTGGTAGTTAAAATTTGCATGTGTAATATAATAGATGTTGATTAGTACTTTGTAAATTGTAATGTGATGTGATTTTTATTTGCATTTTAATATCTTTGTAATTATTTTTTGTTTAGTATTGTGGATGTGTTAGCAAAATATTATATTTTTTATAATATTTAGTTTTGTACTTATTTCAAAATTTCATTACCGATAAAATTCTCTAATAATTTATATGTATAGAAAGCTCCTAATATTACAGACCAGGTGAAGTAAAAATTTTGGGAAGGAACTGCAAAAATTTCAGAATGATGAAAATGCCTAAAGTACTAAAGTATGATTTATATTTAGAATTTTTCTTTCCACCTGTATGATTCCATATTAAAAAATTTAAGTTTGGGGGAGGGAAGAAAAAGATTAACTATTAGATGTTCTCAATTTAAATATTTTCAAAAGTTATTAATATGATTTTTTGTAAGTGAATTTAATTCAGATAACTATATTTTGTAGATATTTAAATATTATGGTAAATTTAAAGGAATATTTTTGTAAGGAAAATTAATTTTGTAGATTAAGATATTTAGTATAAGAGAATAAGATTATAGTTAACTATTTAAAGTAAAGGAAAATAAATTTTGAAGTGTTAAGAATCTTGGAAATTCATTTGAGAAGAAAAGATTGGGGCTCAATGATGTAAAAGCTATGAAATATTTATAAGGTAAACGAATGGGAAAGAAAGGTGATGTTCAAAATCATTAAAGGCTATCCAGATATAGTAATCCTCACTTTAAAAAGGAAAAAAAAAAGGATTGGCAACAATCATTGAAAAGAAAAGAAAAATATATAGGATTGAAAGCTATCCAAATGAAAAAAAAAAAAGAATAAAAGGGAGGAGAAGTTTAAGGAGATGCCTAATCAAAAATTGGCTTCACTTGGATCTACCTAAAGGGAAAACCTAAATACATTCCTGAACTTATATTTATGGATTAAAATCTTTTACTAGTAGTTCTCTCATGAAGTTCCTATCATTTGAATATTCTAAGTGACTTGATATTACAACATATAGTCATTCTTGAAATGAATAGAAAACTAGAACTCTTAAACTTGATGACTAGATAATCTTGTACCTACTAAGTTAATTTAATTACTTGAATTTTTTCTGAAAATCTCACTATGGTGTTTACTTAAATCAAACTTATAGTATTTCTGAATTAAAACTTTACTACAATATATCATAACTTTTATGTAGTACTAAAATTACTTGAGGACAAATAATAGTTAAGTTTGGGGGATTTTGACTAAGAAAAATATGTTGAAATTTTCATACGTATTTTACACTGATTTTGATGATATTGCACTTTAAAGAAAGGTATTTTTGAAGTTTTGTTGCGGGTATGTTGAATTATGGTCATTGGAGCAAAAAGATGTAAAAAGGAGCGAATTTGGATCAAATTTGGAGCGAAAATGACCAAAATATGAAAATTTGAACTAGGGCACCGACAGTGAGATTTTACCAAGAGTCCAGACCAAATATTTTAGAAGGCCCGCCAACGTCGCCATCGAGGCCGTCGACGGCGAGATCAACAGTTATCTCAACAGGTGCATTGAATGTGGACAATTTTTGAGGGGATGCTTAGGCAATTCTTGGAAAAACTCTTCAACAACTTTAAGAGAAGATTTTGCCCAAAAATTGGGGGAGGTTCAGAGAAGTTCAAGAGCCCCAATAGTTTGTAGAGAGTTTAATTTAGGGTTAGATTGTGAGGAATTCTTCGAGAGATTGGAAGAGTGGAGGGATAGTGAGAGATTTCTCCCTCCTTGCCGCTTTGAAGAAGAATTCTGTGTACTGTAAAGAAAGCAAGCGATTCAGAGGAACTTCGAGGAGTTTGCTTGGGGAGGAATTGGAGATAAGTTTGTATTTACTTATTGAAGTTTGTATGACTTTGCTTTTATATTTTAATTCCAAGTTTTGTCGTATCTTCTCTATGAGTTCTGAGTAGTTTTCTCTGTCTTTCTCCTTGTCTTGAGATTTTGTGAAATGGTGATTTGAATTGATTGTGCCATGAGAATGTTAAAGAAGTTTTGATGTGATCTTTTCACTTTGATCA
>NW_018243703.1:0-1606 GCF_001263595.1 Phalaenopsis equestris | reverse complement strand
ATATATGTTAGCCCTCAGGCGAGGGGAATGTGGGAGCTCCAAAGTGAGAGCCGGTATCCTGTCAGCCTAGCCACAGATTCAGTAACCAAGCATAGGATTAGTCAATGTTCTTTATGCCTGGACCAAAGAGTAAAGTATAGGTGTGCTCCTAGTTAGCACAATCCAATTTGAATTGATTCACTTTATCCATTCACTTTAATTTCTTGACAAGGAGTAGGATGCTTTCTTATGTATTGAACTTCACATTAGATACTTTATTAGTAGAATTAGTTATTTATGAGTTATTAATTACATATTTATTTCATATTTATTTCAATTGCCTATTAGTGACAAATAAGCAATTTGAAGTATATGGTTGTGATTAAGTATTGATTTTCTAAAATCTTAGTTTGTAGCCTCTAATATTACTCCATGTGTGATCGATATCCAGGACTCCATTAGAGTCTTGTATTACTTGAGCGATACGTATACTTGCGTTGATAAGTGTGACTTTGCCATTATTGAATGTTTTATATACATCTTTATCGAATCTATAACCGCTGTCAAGTTTTTGGTGCCATTGTTGAGGAATTAAATCTTTTAGCAGCAGTATAAAATTCTTGTATTTTTAAGCATATATAAAGTCACTGTCAAAAACATAATGACTCGGGAGGGGTATGCTTTTCCTCAATTAGTAAATACCACACTAACCTTTAGAATGAAGAAAAAGTAATCTTAAAAGTGAGTGAAAATAGATAGGGAGATGAGATTTAACGGGTATAAAATGGTGATTATATGGTGTCAGGCTAGAGCCTTAAACACTTTTTTCTAGGGTTTAGAAATAGAGGCTAGGTTAGACCCAACTGAGGGCTTACGTAGGTAATCTAGGGTGATAGGCTAAAACCTACCAAGTATAACTAAGGATTTTGGAACTTAACTCTAGGTTAGCCAATGTCTTTATGCACTTAAGAGAGGGCAAAGAATATGTATGCTCCTATTTTTCACAAACCTACATTTAAATTTATAAATATTTGATTCCTATGCTGATTATAATCTCATTGCAAGGAGAAGGATTTTCGTACAATTTGAACTCTTCTACATAAAACTAGTTTTGAAACCTACAACATTTTCTTTATGTTTAGAAATAGAATTTTTAGGTTTTATTTACTTCTTTATACAATTTCAAACATAATTCCTAGAAAAGTTACATGTAATTTAATTTGAATTTTAATAAGTTGATAAATCAACCAAAAGTGAGGTCAACACTTGGGCACTAAGAGAAAGCCCTATATTACTTGAAACGATACATGCACTTACATAGTACCCCTAGTGTGTAAAATTGAATTATGGAGAAAAAAGAGAATTAATAATTAAATAGCACTCAGTCGAAACTTAAGGGTGCAAGCACAAATGGGCAGTGGGAGTCAAGTCTTTGGCGCCTTTGTCTGAGTTTAAAATTGAAAAAATTACACATTAAGCGCACACATATATGAACTGAATCACCCTTAAAAGAGTTTTATCCTTCTAACAACTTACCCAAACCCATGATTAGTCTTAATGTACTTGGACGTAGACTTGACCATACTAATCCATTTGAACCTTATCAAGTCAAACCTCCTTGTGTGTG
>NW_018243702.1:0-3257 GCF_001263595.1 Phalaenopsis equestris | reverse complement strand
ATGAGTAGTATTTTTAAAAATTTAATTGACTACAACGCATCAACAAAGATTTATAATCAGTTAAAAACATTAATTAAGAAAATAAAATAAAAATTATTAAATTAGATTCAAATGATGTTTTAATATAAACAATAAATTTTAAATCTTGCCCCAACCCTTAATATCTTATGGCTACATGTTTAGGGTTGTCAAAACGAGTCTTTATTCGTGAACAGCTCGTGTTTGGCTCGCTAAGTAAACGAGCCGAAGACGAGCTGAGTCTGGGCTTGCTCGTGTTCGGCTCTTTTACACCCATAGTTGTATATATGTGCAAACATTGAAGTTTATGTATTAGATGTGTAAATACATACGAATTAAGTGTTATGTATGTAGATCTTCCAAAAAAATGATATTTGGATCGAAATTATTGTCAGGACGAGCTTCAATGTACTCGGATCTTCCGTAAGATAAATATGATACATATGTAAATAACATTATATAAATTTCAAAGTAGATTCATCATGATCACTTTTTTAAGTTGGTATATCCTGATACAAAATTTTTTCTTTTATCATGGCTTTATATTCTAATTATATTATTTGAATTAGGAGAGATTATTAAATGAGTATAGCTAATAAATTTTTAATGCAATACAGGTTGAAAAGACCAACCATGCAGAGGGAAATTGTGAGCTATAATCTTAAATTTAGACTTAAAACTTTTTTATGTTTGGTATAATAAGTCTAACTCTCACCCATCAAGATACTGTCAATTTTGGCCTAATGGCCTTACAATTTTGTTATATTGGTGTAACGTACTATGAGGTCACCCATTCTGAGAGTGCTCCAGCAAGAACGTAGTTAACTTTAGAATTTTTGATAAAATTTCAACTATTATACCAAATGACACGTCATTATTTTAGAGTTTGACTTCATTCTATTAATAGGTGTCACGATCTCCCCACCTAAGTATTTGATGTGCTCGTTGGTGTTCTTAACCCAAAATCATTTACAATGCATGTCTTCTCCATCTTTAGGCTGGTATAAGGCTCTAATACCAATTGCAACAATCCAAACTTTCACCCATTTAGATATTGTCCGCTTTGGCTTAATTGCCTCACAATTTATCCCACTGGTGTAATTTTCTAAGAGTTCACTCATCCTGGAGTTCTCTCGCAAGAGCACACTTTTCTTCAAAAGCACCTCAGTTCCAATGTTTTTATTTCATTCAACCGAAGGGGTTTCACAATTAGAGATTGAGTTATTTGAAATTATATATATATATAGTTTTATTTGACTTTTTTTGACAAATGCAAGTAGATGGAGATGGGGCCAAGTTAGTTGGTGAATCTTTATGTCGGCCAGTACTGGTTGCTTTATATTTCAAAAAAATTTCATATTTGTTTCTATTACATGTGGGCACTTCACAGGGATTTTGGTTCTAAGTTCTTCTCTTTCGTTTTCCAATTGGGGCATTTACGTACATACTGCCACATGAGTTAAATGTATTTGCATGTATAAACTTTCATATTTACATGCATGAAGCTCAAATTTTTAATATAACATGAAAAATATCACATTTATTTTTAGAAATTAATAATTAAACTTCTAGATGTTAATTAAACTTTCAAATTGTTTTATATTTTAGATATATTTGAGCCACTGCCATGAATGTAAATATTAAATTTAAGCTATTAGATATATAAATACATAAAAATTGTGTGACATGCATTTATGTCCCTCCCTTTTTTTTTTCTTTTGAGTGTAATTTAAAATGACATTATAAGAGATTACTCATGCTATTAATTTTGGATAATATTTGAAGTTATGGGTTTTAAGTATGGGATTTCTCGGTGCTGGAGGAAATATGTAATTATCGGACCATCATCTCATCCACACATCTGCACTCTTCAGTCCGCGTGCGTTGGTGGTGTTCTTGAGGTGTCAATTGCATGTGGATTGACTATTATTTTGAATTATATGAGGTTATTAATATTTGTGCATGTGGCCTCTACAACATAGGTTATAGAATCTCACTTCTTATTCTCCTCTCAAGTGAAGATTTGAGCTTATTTATAGCCTTTTAAGGGAGGATATTTTGGTCTTTTGGCACTTAACACCTGATCAAACGATCCATATTAATCTCTTGATCATAGATTGTTTATTCAGAATTGTAATGCGATAATGACATCTAAATTTAGAAATGTTGGTCTTAATACATTCCACTCATCGATACGCTCAATTTGACTATAAATATGTCAAAAATTTTAAGTTCCTTTGACTAAATTGAAAATAAAAAAAATTATTAAGTGTGCATCAACAACTTCATCCGAGTTGAATTGAACCCCAATTGAAACCAATCTCGTTATAATTGGGTTCATCTTACTGAGTCTGTTAGTTTGATTGCAAAGTTGTTGAACTCGAGACCTGAATGATATTGAACGTGTGATTATAAAAATGCATCAAAATTCGTGATTAAAAAAAAAATTATTGATGACACATCAAATGGATTAAAATTTTGTTATGTTTATTTAAATTGGGTTTATATGCTCGATCATTGCTTAAATGATTTAATGAATTTATTTAAATTTTATTTTCTTGAATTATTATATTTTTTTTTTCTGAAAATGCGGCTTTTTTTGTTATTAAAACTGGGAGCATGGCTGAAAAAGAAAAAGCGAACATTCAATTTATGGAAATAAAAGAAAATCGGCATCGGGATTTGGGGCTCGACAATAAGGCTGTCACATGAATCGTAAACTATATTTATTATTTATATAAAGCTGAGAACATATGTTGGACACCCACGTGGCTTCAAACCCCTTTAGAAAGTGAAAATGTGGTCAATGGGACCCTTCTAAATTGCATAAATTGCATGCCATGCTCCTGCTTCTTTTGCTTTCATTTTGTGCAAATTTTACATTTTACACCTCAAAACAGTTATGGCTCGTCCCACTCACCATAGGACACGATAGTGGATGTTATAAAGAGCTTCATTTAATGTCGAGAATATAAATTAAATAATCATATATAAATTCTTAATTACAAATAGTATTGTTAATTTTGTTTATTTAAAGAATCTTATTTCTGTTAATTTTCATTAAATTATTCTGTAATGTGAATGAAGTTCTTATTAAAAAATGATAATTATATAAATGGAAAAAAAAGTTAATGCTATTCTCCGTCCACCTTGTATCAAAATCATTCTCACGTGCACGATCAGCCTCACGAAAGTTACAATTGAGGTCGTAAGGTTTTCTACATATTCCGGCCTGTTGG
>NW_018243701.1:0-2527 GCF_001263595.1 Phalaenopsis equestris | reverse complement strand
GTCTTCTCTAACAAATTTAGCATCTATTAATTTCCTTACTTCGGTAATGACTTGTTGCTCTATCTCAAGGTGCATTCTCTGGAAGCTTGTTTGACTGGGGTCATATCTTTCTCCACCCTAAATTTATGTGCTGCAACTTCTACTGATATTCGTGGCATTTCATCATAACTCCAAGTGAAATAATCTTAAATTCTGATAATAACTTTATCAGCTCTATGGACTCTTCCTTGTTGAGTAAGGATAAAGGCTTGTTGAGGCTGCTCCTTAGTCCCGAGGTTGATTTCTTTCAACTCATCAACCATTGACTTAATTTCTTCTTCAAATTCCAGTGGCACATCATCTATTAACTGATCTTGAGATTCATCCTTTACATTGAGGCAATCCTCTTTCAATCTGCTACTAACAATCATAAAAAATTTTGAATCATTGACTGGTCCTATAGTATCAAATCTGAGACCTTTCGAATTAGAAGTTCAATTTTTAACATTCTACAATTTTTAAGAAAGCTGTAACTTATTCTTTGGCATTTGTTTTGGCACATTTCTCTATTGAACATTTATCTATTGAATTAATTTGTGTACACAAGGAGAAAAGTAACTAAAAGGTAATTTCATTAATTCATTAGAATCCTCTTCTAGATTTACATGATTTTCAAGACTAGTAGAAGGGGAAGCACAGTAAAACTTGATCTGCTAAACCAACGCTACGAACTTCATTGACCTCTAAACTCTTAACCTTTTGTGGGTAGATCGGAGTAAGGGTCATGGCATTCACATAGTGGTTGATCTGATCATACATCAGCTCATATTCATTTTTCTCCACGTCTTCTAAGGAGATCTCATATTGAGGTTTCTTCTGTTTTATCATCATCCTTTCTTCCTCAGAGCTTTCTTCATTAGAACTTTCTTCCATTTCAATTTTGATGGTTGGCCTAGTTCGTTCAACAATAGTGTTGGTTCTTCCTTATCCACGTCCCCGGCCTCGAGATCCTCATCCACGTCCCCGACCTCGATCTCGGGTATATGGGCTAAAAGAACCTCTACCACCTCATTGTGAAGAGAAGTTAGTAGATTATTGAAATGGAGTAGAATGGCTTCTTCTTTTTTTATTCTTTTGAATCTTCTACTTTATTTGATACAACATCATGAGAAAAGATGGCTTTCTTTGGAGGTGCGTACTAGGCGGCGTCTTCGTGAATGCCCACTTCATGTACTAAAAATGGTTGTAAATCCCCTTTAATACAATGTTCTTCTCCTTCATTAAAATATTTAGTGCATTGATGCAAGGATGTTGAAACCATATTATGCTCATGAATCCATGGTCTTCCAGGTAGAGCATTAAAAAAAGTTTCTGCATCAATGATGTGGAATTTTGTGGTTGTTTTTAATTCTTCGGCTTTCATTAGTAGTGTAATCTATCCAAGGGCTCCTTCTCCCATCTAATTAAACACTCTCATCATCATTTTATCTGGTGTAAGCTCTTGAGCTTCAATATCCAAATTTGCTAATGTCTGTAGACTGATTAAGTTTAGTGATGCTCTTAGATATACCAAAACTCTGGACAACACAAATCTATCGATATTAACAGAGATGTAGAGCAGTCAACTATGGTCGGTGGTACTGAGCAACAAGTCTTCATCTGTGAATGTTATTCCAGACTGTTCTTTTAACAAACAAACTTCATCCGAGGATGTGCTGGCAAACTGAGCTAAGAAAATTTTTGGGTCAATCAAGGTTGTAACCGGAGACTCTCTCATCTCCTTCGATAGGATTAGAGCATTGTAGATGCTTAGTTTGGTCGGAAACCATATAGTGTTTTTAGACACATTTTTATACCTATTATTTAGATATTGCACTTTAAAGGAAGGTATTTGTGTGTTTTTCTTTCAGGTGAAAGTAAAAAGGTGAAAAATGCTAAAAGGAGTGAAAAAGAATCAAATTTGGAGCAAAAATGTGAAAATTTTGCGAAAGTGTTTTGGCCCCTAACTGTCAGATCCGGCGCTTAAGCACCGGTGAAACAGAGAAGGCCGCTTAAGTATCAGATGCCCCGCGCTTAAGTGCGAGAGGCATTTATGTGACGGTTTACTTCATTTTGCTGAATTTTGAAGGGACATTTAAGGCACCAATTAGCTAAAGAGGGTGGTTATGACCACTAGAAACTAAAATATGATTAAAAGATTTGTGCAAGGAGGCATCCTTTGTAAAACACACCAAATTTGGAAAAATTTTGAAGTGTTACGAAGGCACCTCTTGGAGATTTATAAAAGAAGAAAGTTGAGACTTTTTGAAGAGTCCTAAAAATTGCTAAAAATGAGGAGTTTTGAGAGAAACATTTGGAGAGATTTTCAAGCACCACTAATTTAATTTATCCTTTTTGTATTTAGTTTTATTGTGAGAGTCAAGAGTGTTGTAAAAGAGAAGATTCAATGGAACTTCAAGAATTTGGTGGAGGATTTGAGATAAGTTCTTATATTTTGTTTTGAACTACTTTTTTTTTTAATCGAGACTTCTTGTTGGTTTGACAATGA
>NW_018243700.1:0-209 GCF_001263595.1 Phalaenopsis equestris | reverse complement strand
GTCACTTAATAAAACTTTCGATTAAATTGGGGTTTGGTCTTCATGGTTTCGTCTTCATGAATTCAAAGTTTAGTTTACACGATTGTTCATAGGGAAATTAACTGGGAATGGTTCAATTTAGAACAATTATTTTGGAATCCAAATGAGTGAAAGGTATGGATATTACAGATTCTAAGGGGAACCTCAATGACTTCCCAAATTATCCCCAC
>NW_018243699.1:9590-10115 GCF_001263595.1 Phalaenopsis equestris | reverse complement strand
AATTACAATATTGTTCTAAATGTAGAACATTGCAAGATGTACATTCTACAAATGCTCCTGCAGACTGTACTTGTTCAAGTGTTGTGGAATGAAAAGTAGAACAAACCGAACTGACATCGGAGTGAACCCATATTGGTGATGGTTCGGGACACTGTATCGATTGTACTTCCTCTTCTGTCAATGACAGACTATCAGAAGACTCCTTCATGTTGACAATATACATGTACCCCTCTGGGATTACAAACAACTTTTCTTTTTCTTTCCTGGCTTTGGCTAGAGCTCTTTGTTTTTTCCGGTCAGCATTTCTTCGTTGAGTTCTCCGCAACGAAGTGAAAGGTTTTTTCTCTTCATCAGCAATTATCAAATGTCCTGCTGTAGTAGCCACCATGGAGGGCAGACAGCGGCTTGGCCCCTTCATTAGATCTTGTTCTTCGACAGGTTATTTCCCTTTTGAGGAAGGGAGAATCCTGGTGCTGAATTTGAGTAATGAGGGCAATCCCTCTTTTTCTCGTTCTTCACCGGCAC
>NW_018243699.1:0-395 GCF_001263595.1 Phalaenopsis equestris | reverse complement strand
GAATTCAGCAGCTGGCTCTTGTACTTCTGGAGCAGCAAATTTCACAACAACAAAAGGAGCCTTCCCAAGGGTGACCTCAAGATCTTCAAATCATGTTCCAAACTTGATGGTAGTAGCAACATTGCGGGCCTCGCGGCTTGTTGTCAGGTTCTAGGTGAATGTTAGCGTTGGGTAGGTCATTGTAGCAACTTTGCAAAAGAAAGTGCCGGGGTTTTTGCAAAATTTAGGACAAAACTAGAATACTTTGGCCACAATACGTTGGGGACATGCTTTTCCCTGAGTTATGTGGCCAAAGTATTGTAGTTTTAGCACAAACACTAAAACTAAAAAAGGGAAGTCTAAAGACCAGGTTAATAAAAGAATTTCAAAATTTTCAAAATTTATGTAGTATTAGT
>NW_018243698.1:0-2858 GCF_001263595.1 Phalaenopsis equestris | reverse complement strand
CCATCAAACCTCTCAATACATGTATAGCTTCCATATTAGACTTGCTCAACATGAATCCAAACTAATTTTGAAAAAATCTTGTATTACATTGTAACATATTTTCAATTATTTTCTCCCATAAATTTAAGTTGTGTTTAGTGAAGCTACATTTGTTTCAAAAAGTAGCTAAAGCTGCTTTTAGGATAAGCTGCAATTAAAATGCAGTTATTGGTGAAACAGTATGAATGATTGGATAGATCTGCAATATTGCAGTTGTTCTTAAGAAAAAAAGACTGAAAAGCCATTTTCTACATGTGTTTTAGTTATGAGTCCTCAACTTTAGAAATAATTCAAGCAAAACACCAGAAATTAATTCTAGAAGTTTACATAAAAGTTAGAAGTCCATAATTATATTATAAAAAGAGTAATATATCACTTAGCACATAATAACAAAAATATTAAATTATAATAACAACAAGTAATGTTATAATAATATTCTTTTTCATTTTCAAATGATTAAGTCTTTTGAAAAATCTTCTTTCCAAAGCTTCTCTCCAAGCATGTTCTCAGCACTCGTCGATGATCATAGCTTATGTTAAAGAAACAATAAATCAAATAAAAAACCATACTCAATACTATCTGAATCTTCTACACCTAAGCTTTAAACAAGTTCAAATAAAATATGTGATAAATATCCAGAAATCATGCTCAAGAATTTGCAGATTCCACATGACAGTAAAAAATCGAAGAGAGCTGCCACATAAGACCTAAAACTCCACACCGGGAGAAAGAAACTTAGAGAATGCATACAGAAAATCAAAAATTTCGTAGTTCTGCAAATCACAGAACAAAAAAAGAAATTGAGAAATCCATTAACTCTAACCAAACACACCCAAATGAAAGACAAAAGATGAAAGAACACATCCGAACGAGAAAATAGAATAAGGAACCAAATTGAAAAACCTGAGGGATCTGCCAAAGATTGTGGGGGTACAACTGGGAGAGTCGAGAGAAAAAAAAAAGTGACGGCAGAACACACCCTCGTAAAAATACTTGTCCAATGCTAAAATCATGTAGCTGCATTGCAAAAAAATCAGGCATGACACCATAAACTCTATCGCAATGCGGCGGGAAAAAGCACCCCAACTAAAATGTCGCCGCCCCAAACAAAACCTTAATGTATGGCAATGCGGCGGGAAAAAGCACCCCAACTAAAATGTTGCCCCAAACAAAACCTTAATGTATTCCACATTAACTTAATTCCTCAATAATTTACATTGTCTTATTCTTAAATATATGAAGCAATAGACTCTTTTTCAACTCATCAAACAACTCTTTTATTTTTAAAATAATATTAAAAAGCCTAGTAACTAAAATAATTCTCAGATCTAAACATTTACACATATTTATAGGAATACAATCAGGTCCTACTAATTTTTTACATTCATTTTTTAAAAAACTTCATCAACTTCTATTTTACTAATGTGAGGCTAAAAATTAAAATTTTTGCTATTATTTACGATATTAAGGTCACTAAAATTGATCATAGTTTTAAAATCTTCAATGAAAAGTTTATCAAAATATCTCACCCACCTATGTTGAATATCTTAGTCTAAGAAAAGTATTTTTTTTTATTATTTTCATCCTCAATACATTTTACTTGAACTAAATATTAACTTTTTTATCTCTTTGTTTGGCTAATTTATACATATATTTTTCAACATTTTTAATACATAATCTATTAAAAAAATATCAAGACATAATTCTTAGTATCACAAATTGTTCTCTTAAACTCCCTACAGAAAACATTATATGTTTATCAATTCCTTGAACTTTTATAACTAAACTAATTTTTATAATAAAACCTCTTATTTTTTATGTTTTCTTACATGTTATTATTTAATCGCTAACTATTTTTATTTATAAGAACTTTTTTTTATCTCCAAGCAACTTTTACACCTTGTTTCATAATACTCATTACTTTATCTCATATAATATTAACTTCTTCATAAACATCCCAAACGTTAAAATCTTGAAGTTTACTTATAAAAAAATTTATTTATATCTTTAAAGTGCTCCCATCTACTGATATAATAATATTTTATCGAGCTTTTCATCTTCCAACCCTTCATCTTAAAATTCAAAATTAACAATCAATATCAGGCACTTAAATTTTCACTTAAAATGACATTAAAATCCTTACAATTTCGACAATCTATTTTTCTCATAAAAAATAATCAATTTATGTTTTATTAAATCTATGTTTATAATTGATAACTATTCATCTATTTTATTACAAAAAAAATTTGCAATGACAAAATCATAAGTTAAAGCAAAATCCAATATGACTCTTCCTTCTTTATTAGCCACACCACAATCATAACTACCATGATGCTTCTAAAATCTTTTACCGCTACCGCCGTATCATTTAAAGTTTCTCCAACAAAAATCATTTCTTCAAGAGATATCATTTGTATTAACTCTTCTATGGCATTCCAAAATTATTTTTTTGAACTACATCCAAACCTACTTAAAGAGCATAAATACTTATAACATTAAGAATCTTAATATTAACAATAATCTTTAGAGTTATAATTATTTATCTAATTCTATTAGTATATTAAAATATTATTTTTCAAACTCTTATTGATGCAGTACATCATTTAAATGAAGTCAAATATCCATTTACAAGATCCCAAACAAAGGCCTAAGAAAGTGCTCAACTAAGAGCTCATTCAAGGCTCATCACAAGAGCCTCATCAAAAAAAAAAAATTTGAATTTGTATTTTATTATTTATAATTCAATTTCAATTTCTAGAAATATTATGATTTTTCAAATTTTATTATTGATTTTTCAAATTTGGAGGTATTATGATTGA
>NW_018243697.1:0-1081 GCF_001263595.1 Phalaenopsis equestris | reverse complement strand
ATAATAATAATAATAATAATAATTTATCTTAAATATATTATTGATCTTAAATTTTTGTATAATATTGCTAGCAAATACATATCATAAAATATATTCAACTAAATCAAATTCAATTGAAATTTATATGATATGAGCGATCATTGAGCTTAATATCGAGCAATTAACGATTATCAAATTGTTTGTGATTATATAATAAAAAAGTCGAGTAACCTCTCTCCATCTTCTAACTAGTTAAACATAGATTTCACATTTGCTTGTCTGAGATTACTTGTTGATATTGCTTTTCGTCGCCTGCGAAAATGTTAATTTGTAGAGATTAGACGGGCGATCACATTAGATTTTTCAGGTGTTTATGAAGCATATAAGCTGGGATTTCATTTGTAGACAATGACATTTGGAGGCAAAAGCTACATCACTAGTTTGTGTCCATATTTAATTTAGATAGATAACTTAATTAACTTAATTAATATCTCAATCTATCTTTTAGTTATATTTATATTTCTAGGTCAACTCTAATTTGGCCATCACATTATGTTCTAATTTATTTTTGAAGTTAAGGCTGTGAGGAAATTTAAAAACGATAATACCGAGATTTTGCTATTTACAGACAATTGTCAAGAAGCTTTTAGTGGTGAAATAAATAAATTGTTATGGTTAATAGAATTGGTGTAAGAAAATGATGATAAGAGGCACTTTTTTGACAGAGTGCACAACACAAGCCTGTCTTCCATAATAAATTAAATAAGGATGGGTTTCAATTTATTTTTCTCTTCTTTGAGATCAATTTATGCTATTTTGGTCATGAAATTCCATTTCTATCTCTTACTCAAAAAGATCACCACTCTTCTACAAAATGAGGAGGTTTCTCACTTTCACAGCATCAATTGAAGGAAAAATTATTACATACGGACACCGCATGCATCTCTGCATGTAGTGTATCCTGACCGTAGATCACGGTGATGATCTACGATCAAGATGTATTTTAGTTTTTTTTTTTTAATTTTTTTAAGTGAGATCTACCGAAATACATCATGACCATAGATCAACATGCAATAATTTTTCCAATTGAATTGACTTACAA
>NW_018243696.1:0-1124 GCF_001263595.1 Phalaenopsis equestris | reverse complement strand
AAAATCTAAAATTGACTTGAATTGGAAACAGATTGGATTGAAATAAACGAGCCGGTCAATATTTTAAATCGATTTTTAGCCGATTTTGAGTCGACCTCAGCTCGGCTTGAAATTGAATTGTATTTGGACTGAATATTTTTTGAACTGATTTTAAGCCGACCCCAACTCAAAAATAAGTGACCTTTTTAAAAATTATAAATTCAAACCACATAGTTTATAATTATAGCCAAATAATTTTGCCATCCATAGCTTCTTGAAAATAAGAAGATGCTTTTGTCGGTCCTTTTTTTTTGTTCTTATTAAAAACTCGGAGTCGTCAACTTATCTATTTATATGTCGCGTCTTATGATTCACTTTTCCAAATGAATATCCCTCTCGAATCATATAAATGATATGAAGAGGAGAAGAATTAAATAAGACAAGATATGCGACAAAAATAGACAAACAAATTTTAAAAAGAAACACAAAGGCCTTCTATAGGGATAATTCTCATATGATAGGTCAAGAATATATGTCCGAACAAAATCGGATTGAAATACCTCGAAAACCAATATCCACAAAACAAATCCCTTCATAAGTCACCCATGTTAGCTGGAGCCCGAACCCGCGAACTCGGACAGAGGAAGAGAAGTGCGAGCAGTAGTTCCTTGCGGCAGAAGAAATAAGAAAAAAGAAGAAGAAGAAGATTGTTCTCCCTTGGCTTCTTCTTGTTGGATTGTGGCAGAAGAGAAAGTGGGTTTCTTTCTCTTGTAAATTTATCTTCTTCGGTGTATCTCAGTGTAGAGAAAAAAATAGAGAGCAAAGAAGTGAGATCTTCCTCTTGTAAGTCGAGAGGACCGACTGATGTAAATTCCTCAATTAGTAAAATCCTCTACAACTCCGTGGACTTAGGCAATTTGTCGAAGCACGTAAATCTGTGTGTGTCGTTGTCTTACTATTTTATGGTGTGAAATTTCTGGTTCTATTTTTCGCTTCGTCGTAGTTCTTCTTCTATTTTATTTTATATACTACAACAACTGGTATCAGAGCTTTGTTCGTATATGAGGAAGAATGATGGTTGCTGATGAAATGAAGGTTTCAGGGATCGAGAATTTGATGACACAGATTTTGGTTATTGGATGATG
>NW_018243695.1:0-796 GCF_001263595.1 Phalaenopsis equestris | reverse complement strand
ATTTTACAATTAAGGCACCGACATCAATTGATTATCTGGTTTGAATACAATAGTTTAAAGTAACACTTTCCTTGGTCACTTTACTGGATTTCATGGTAGGAAGAAGTTTTGATGCAGTAAGGAAATGCTACGCTTTCGATGTAGAATTCAATAATGATGAAGAAAAACTTACATGTCCATTATCTCTTGTCTCCTAATTTGCATCTTCATCAGTAAGGAATCGATAGCGTTCATTCATGATTTCTCTAGTAGGGACAAAATTGGCATAATGACAAATCGGGATGCTTTCAATCACAAACAAATCTTTTATTCTTGATGGAGTAAATGGTACCCACCATTCTCAAACACAGACGACTCCTTAGTTAATTCCATGAAGATTAGCGTAAAACTCTTTCACCATAGGAATGACTATTGCAGCACTACTATAACAAAGCACTTCCCAACGCCTTTGTGCAATAATCTCCTCCAGTAGAGTATTTGGTGTGTTGAATCCTTGATTTTCAAATCCTTGTTCCTTGATTAATCTCTTCGTCATAATACCTCAATCGTATAGTTTTTGTGCATCAAAACTGATGAACTTCCTCCAATTGTAGATTCCATATCTAGCGGTTTCTTTAGAGTTGGAAGTCATTGTATTTGGAAATGGTGACTTTCCTTTCGTTTTCCTTTCTTAAAGAATTTAAAATTTCGGTTTTGGGAGTTCCTAAAAAGAAAATAGGCCAAAAATCGCCCAAAACAGCCTTTAGAATCTTCCAAACTCATTCTGGTAACCGCAACGCTTCTAGCGCCAGCACTC
>NW_018243694.1:0-974 GCF_001263595.1 Phalaenopsis equestris | reverse complement strand
AGCTTATAGGAGACTGAGAGGTCTCATTGTTCGATTGGAGGTTTCACGAAGGCAGTTGAACGGCTCGAACATGGGTTGTTTGATCGGAAGCTAAGCATAGGGGAATCATGTCATTCCCCATGAGGAAACCGGCCCAAGGGAGAGCCCAACCACTCAGGTCTCGCAGTTCTATTGGAGGAATCCAACGCTCTCCTGAAATATCAAGAATCAGTAAGACGAGTCTTAGTCATCTCCTAGGAGCTCTTCGTTTAAAATTGGCTACTTGTCGGGTTACAGTAATTATTTCTCTATTTTATAGTCTAGATACGCTCTGCCGACAGCAGCCCCTTATCAGAGATTAAGGGTTGGAAGCCAGATTTGAACAACTGATATGCCCGATATAGCTGGTTAAGTCAATCTTGTCGACTCCTTCTCATAAAAGTTTAGCCAACTGACAACACTATTCCTAGCCAACCTACAGTCTCTATAAGGCCTGACCAACCAGTTGGCCTCACTGGCTAACACCTACCAAGGCCTCCCAGTTTAGCCAGCCAAGCCTTAGATTAGTCAAATGCGGGATCCACATCCACACAAATAAAGAAGATATAATAACATGCATGACCTCATCAAAATTAGGGGCATAAATGTAATTTTACATATTGTATTGCATTTTCTCTATAAATAAGGGATTATTCCATGAATAAATTGTTGTAAAACTCTCTTAAATTTATGTTCATACCCTACACATCTCTCTCTATTTCCCTCTTATTTTACCCTCTATCTAATGGGTGTGATTCACAGACATATCAAAATGATACAATTAGGTTGACATAATTATAATGCTGCTTCGGTTATTAGTTACAATAATTTAAGAAGTAGGTAGTCACGACTGGTCATTTCTCCCACATCAAGTCGAAAAGATATTACGTCTGGATACCCCACGTCAAGACGTCCAATCAGTGAAGGCAACATTGAGTCAAATTCACATTTATCTC
>NW_018243693.1:0-1343 GCF_001263595.1 Phalaenopsis equestris | reverse complement strand
TTGTAAGATAAAACATACAAAGAATCATTGTCATGAAAGTAGATGAGAGCATCTAAAAGAGAAAAAAAATAGTTGTAAGATAAAACATACAAAGAATCATTGTCATGGAAGTAGATGAAAGCATCTAAAAGAGAAAATCTAAAAGAGAAAAAAAATATATTTTTATGAGTAAACTTCAAAATTTCAAGATTTGGGATATTCATGAAGCAAATTCTATGTGGAGCGCTATTAAACAAATGATAAAAGATGTACTTAGAGAATCATAAAGAGAAAAAATTAGAAATAAAAATAGTTGGTGGTCGAATAATAATTTGTAAGAAAAATAAGATATAGAAAGTTGTGCTATAAAAATTGGTTTAATTGTAAAAACTTAGAGAACTGAAAAAAAATATAAGGTGACCCATTGAGAATCTAAGGGAATAATCTGTGATGCTATAAAATCTACTCTTAGTGATCTTTATAATAGATTAGATACTAAAGAGGATGAAAAATATATGTATAAACTAACCAAACAAAGAGTAAAGAAAAATAAAAATTTAATTCAAGTAAAGTGTATTAATGATAAACATCAAAAAGGGAAGATATTGATCAAAGGTGAGTGAGATATTTTGATAAAATTTTCAATGAAGTTTCTGAAAATATGATCGATCTCTGAAAATACGATCGATCAGTGATCTTAATATCATTAATAATAATAAAACGTTTTATTTTTACCGCATTGGTAAAAAAGAAGTTGAGTAGGTTTTAAAGAAATTAAAATATAGAAAATCAATAGGAACAGATGATATCACAATTGAAGTATAAAAATATTTAGGAGATTTGAGAGTTTCTTGGTTTACTAAACTCTTTTAGTATTATTGTAAAAACTAAATAGATATATGAGGAGTGGAAGTAGGGTATTTTGATCCCCATTTTTAAGAATTTAAGAATAAAGGAAGAATAAAGGAGATGCTCAAGAGTGTACAAATTATGGAGGATTTAAGTTGATGTGTCATACTTTAAAATTATGGGAGAAGGTAATTGAACATAGGTTAATTTCTCAAAATTAGTTTGAATTTATGTCGGACATGCTTTCTATGGCAGCTATACATTTATTGAGAGGTTTGATGGAGAAGTACGTAAATAATAAGGAGGATCTACATATGATTTTTATGGATTTAGAAAAAGCTTACGATAATAGGTTTCAAGAGAAGTACTTTAGAGAGTTATAGAGAATAAAATGGTTGATATGACTTATATTCAAGTCATTAAGGATATATATATTGGAGCTTTTACTTGTGTTTGTACAGAAGGAGGATTGACCAAGTATTTTCTATTTCAGTTGGATTACATCAGGGATCAGC
>NW_018243692.1:0-206 GCF_001263595.1 Phalaenopsis equestris | reverse complement strand
CCTTACTACCTATCAGTGTGCTTGTTAGTATTTATAAATGTGTATAGAATGTGATTATTTAGTCAATTTATTTAGCATTATCGTACTGATATGATATGTTCGTCGGTTTACCTCGATTTATTTCTACACAAACTACTATACATTCAATTGTTCTGAGTGACAATATTTAACTTTGATTACTCATGTTAAATACAAAGTATTTTATT
>NW_018243691.1:0-6399 GCF_001263595.1 Phalaenopsis equestris | reverse complement strand
ACTTTATGATTGTGTGACGGGCGAGAGCGATGATGCAACAAGTTATTTAATCTTTCCCATGATCGGATTAAGTTAATTTCAATTTAAGTCAGAGAAGAGAAAAAAAATTTTATCTAATGAAGTGTCGGATTTAATTTTCCTCTTTTTTTGTGTTTGTCTGAATTTACCTTAAATCCACGCACTTAAAGGAACACCGGCCGCTGCCACGAACCGACCTTCTCTGTCACCACCTCCCTCCTTTGGAGAGTGGCAGTCATGAAGGTCGATTGAGATCATTTTAGATATCTCGGATCCATTGTTCAAATTAATTGTGATATATATAAATGGGGATATTATTATTAGAATTCATGTTAATTGAAATGAGGAGACACTACGGAAATCACAGCTGTTGACTTCATTTGGTAAATTCCTTAGTACCGTTCCACATATATGTATTCACAACTTCATAATTGAGGCATCTATTCACTCGCACAACACCTTTCAGATGTTAACTTTAAACTTCTTCATGAATTATGCCCCCAGTCTTACTAGCATTAAGGAGAATACACTACGGAAAAAACAACTTTAACTGGCTTTATGGAGAGTTACATACAAATATTAGAGGAATGCATTGGTCTAACAATAATAATAATAAAAGGCTAAATTGCCTTAAGTGTACAAAAGACAAAATAGCTCATAGGTTGGGCACTAACTTTTTATCATACCAAAAATATAACACTTTGGCTCGCTCCACTACCACAACTTGCTTATTATGCTTGCCACTCATGTAAGACTCTATTTATTTCATGAAATTTCCTTCGTTTGACTGAAAGGTAACACCTAAAAGTTATATACACATATATGTTTAATTGATATATGTTGATTGCACTTTATGATGTGTTGATTTTTGTGATGGTTCAAGTTATCTATGGATATTCGTACACCAATATCATGGATGTACAATAAAATTTATCCATATAGAAAAGAAATTACTGCATAGTTCTTGAAGGGTGTCATGATTTACATGGCAGGGGCATCTCAATTGTTACAACTCTACCATTATATCTACTACTAAAATTAAATACAATATATTAAGTTGAATGCACTTTATAATGTGTTGATTATTTTCAGGTTTGAAGATACATATAGCAAGATCATGGATGTACAATAGACTTCATCCAGACAGAAAATGGATCACCAAGGAGTTCTTGAATGGTATCAAGGCCTTTGTGGTAGCTACATATCATTTGTCGGTTTACCTATCTGAGGGTAGGTTGTAATGTCTATGTTTTAAACATAGAATCAAGCACCCCTAATGCCCGATGAAATGAGATATGATTTTTACCATCAGGGATTTCAGCCTAATTAATGGATTTGGACATCAGATGGGGAGGTTGACCCTACAACATTCAGCTCTACTCCTTCGACGAGTTATGATCCTCGACCTGAATTCGACTTAAATCGATTTAAAGAAATGATCTATGGTCTAACAAGACATCATTATGCGAGCCAAGTGTAGTAGGAAGTGGTACAAAACCCTGAACCTCATACATTTTATGATTTATTGAATGCTGCTCAAAGGTCGTTATAGAATGGTTGCACGTCACATTCTTAGTTATTGTAGCTCTAAGAATGCTAAAAATCAGAATAGAGTATAACATGACCTGAGAGAGAATAAATCGATATGCAGGACTACTGAGAAAGATAAATCCACCTAAAAATTTTGTTCATACAGATATACATGACCAAAAAGTTGGTCTTCTAGTTAGGAAATAAAGCAGAAAAGACTGATTATTGTCTAAATGAATATATGTTATATTACAAGACTAGTGTGATGGAGACTCAAAGCAGACTTCGTAACTCGCTTTGATTCAAACCTCAGTGTAGAAATAGTAGAAGGCAGAAGGATGTTCCGTTCATGCGGCTTTTCTCTCTACTACTTATTCCACATCTTTAGATGCTATACAGTTCTAGGTGTATTGCTCCACATATGATGTGGCATCATAACAAATCAAGGAAAAACAACTCAATGAGGCATCTAGTAGATGAGGTGGCGTGGAAGTATTTTAACCCATATCTTGAGTTTGTTGTGGAGGCACGTAACGTTTGGCTTAGCTTATGCTCTGATCGTTTCACACTGTGCAGTGAGACCACAATGCCCTACTCTTGTTGGTCAGTGATTGTTACGTCATACAATTTGTCACCTGAGATGTACATGATAACCCCTTTCCTCTTCTTGACTCTGATTATATGTGGTCTCAGTAGCCCAAAAGAGAGGAATGTTGTATATTTGCAGGCGTTGATAGATGAGTTATAGAGTCTTTAGGATAGAGGTGTCACAACGTACGACATTTCCATGAAACATAATATTATAATGAAAGCAACATTAATGTGGACAACAACTTATTTTACTCCATATGTGTGGAGAATCATGGGAAAGTTAGCCTCTCAATACTGTATGAATTCATCTAATTCATTTACGCTTCAGCATGATAAGACAAATTCATGGTTTGATTGTCACAGTTTGTTTGTAGATGTTGAACATCAGAAAGCATTCAAAATTAACAAAATTGAGAAATCATCGTCACATATAAAAGTATCTTAGAAAGATACAATGTAGATTGTTAGTGACATTTCAAAGATTATGGTTTGCTTTGACCTTTCTTCATATCATCCACCCGGGCTTGATATCACTCATAATTGGACAAAGAAATCGATTTTTTGGGTTTTGCCTTATTAGAAGGTTAACATGATCAAACACAATCTTGATGGTATGCACATAAAAAACATATTTCCTTGATAACGTCTTCAACAGTGTGATGGATGTTAATTGAAAAACTAATGATAATGTTAATGCCAGAATTAATTTGAAGGAGATATGCAAATGGCGGGAGTTAGAGATCCAAGAAACTGCTATCGGCAAGCTCATTAAGCTCAAAGCAAAATATGTCATTATTTTATCCCAACAAAGAAAAATTTTTGAGTGGCTCCAATCACTAAAATTCCTGAGTGGGTATGCTTCAAATTTGAGTCGTGTTGATTTGGCTGCCGGAAAAATATTTTGAATGAAAAGTTATAACTGTCATACCTTTTTTAATAATTTGATACAAACCATAGTTAGTTGTCCTCTAAGCAAAGTCCTTAGCTCATTGATTGAAACTAGTATATTCTTCAAGGAACTATGTGCAGCTCATTTGAAACATGACAACGCATGTCAGTTAGAAACAAACATTCTTGTAACACTTTGCGAGCTCAACAGAATATTTCTACCTAGTTTTTTTTTACTAAATGTAGTAGTTGCTTGTACATTTATCCCACTAGGCATTAATTGATGGCCTGGTAC
Source organism: Phalaenopsis equestris (assembly GCF_001263595.1). Classification (NCBI taxonomy): domain Eukaryota; kingdom Viridiplantae; phylum Streptophyta; class Magnoliopsida; order Asparagales; family Orchidaceae; genus Phalaenopsis; species Phalaenopsis equestris. Next base: position 3,077 of record NW_018243691.1, on the reverse strand, counting down.
ACTGCCGCTGGATGTATCTGTTTTAGAGTTAATTACTTTAGGAATAGGTAGTTAATCACTCTTTTATAAAGAATATTTTCAATTTGTGCTAAAAATTTTTTTTTTCAGATTTTTAAATAAGCTTTAGAGAACTTTGAAGAATAAGGTCTGACCAAAATGATTAATATGTAACGTATGTTTAATACATGAGACAAGGACATTCTGCTCCTACTATTTCGAGGAAGAAGAAACCATGAAAAAATTATTGGTTTTGGTGTCATTATCGACCCTTTCTATTTTCCAACAGTTAGGTGAAACATCGGGGAGGTACACATCACATTATCTTAATGATCAAGAACTTTTAGCAACGATACTTTATGTTCTTCTCGATTGCGATAAAGTTCAACCCTTTATTAAGTAAGACATTTTTTATTATAGTTGTTCATTCATTTATCTGAAAAATGTCATGATGAGTTAATTCAAGAATATTTCGATGTGTAAATAATTTAATTATGGATTTGTTAAATTCAATTGAAGATGATGACACGAGCAAAAAGATCGAGAATAATTTCTCCCGATGGTTTACAACACATGTGAGTAAAAATTAACAAATTCGTCTCTCATATGACATGACGTGAATTTCTTTTAACACAAAATTTCTTATGTATATATTAATTTGGTTATTTAATTCGACAGTTCACTATTTGAATGTGATTTTAGTTTGTTAAATGTTTGGAATTGTTAATTAATTATTGTGATTGATGGTATGACAATGTAGATACTAAAGAGGGTTTTATTTTTTTAGTAGCCATAACCGACAGATAGCCAATGGACTTTTCATTGACGCATCATCGACACCGAATTGACAGAACACCTGCAACATATAAAAACAACAACCACAATATTTTTCTGACTGTTTCTTCGAAGGTTATCAAAACCGACTCATCAACGACATCAAATCGACAACAAACCTGTGTTAAGAAAGCGACGGTCGTGACACTTTTTCAACGACTCAACTATCCCTAATTCCCGACATTGGTATCGTTGGTTATCTAATCCAACGTCAACCGATGCTTTGTGAATTACTCACTTGTTGTCTTTGCACCACCAAATCTCCCTTCCACCCTTACTTTCTCTTGTGACCACTCTTTTAACCCGCTTCCTTCCAAATTGTAGCCGCCACAACCTTCTCCCCCATTACCTGTTGGCCGCAACCCAACTTACCTCTCCACCAACTGCCTTGAATCTTCCCCCACGTCCCAACCTACTGCCATACTCTCGGCTCCAGCCTTCCTGTTCCAGCCGCCACTCCCTACCTCTCTTCCAACCATTGTCTTCCTCCTTTCCCCCAAGCCCCACTGCTAGCTCGCAACCTCAACCTGCCTTTACCTGCTTCCCACCGGCACCCACCATCTTCGTCCTCACCCTAAAGGTTGTGAGTTTGTTTGTCGTTTATTTTCTGTTTGAAGACTCGCCTTTGTAGCTTTTTGAATTTCAATAATAATAATTTTATTTTTTATTTTGGTTCAGGTTAACTTTGGTATCACCTGCTAAGTAGAAACTCTCAATGAGGTATTCAGGAACTTAAAATGGAGGATGTGAAACAGGAAATTCTCTAATTGCAGAGGATGTTTGGTAACTTTGAAAGGAGGAAATATGGGAAAGTCAACCACATAACAATGGCGACCTCCTTGATGAAAGAGCTAATGAAAAACCTTCACAATCAAGCCTCAGTTGATGAAGAGCCGTTATTGTGTTGGTTCAACATTGAGTACAGGAGGAGTAGAAATAATTTTGGAGTGAATGTTAATCATATGAATTCAGACTAGTTCATTCAGTGACTTTAGATAGTAAAATGTCTTTAATATTAAGGATGTTCCACCTGAGAAAACGATGAAACTAGTTTTTGTTAAGTTGAAAAAGAGTTCTTCTCTATGTTGGGAGAATTTAAAAAGCTTGTGCCAGTGTTAAGGCTAAAGCAAGATCATGATTTTATCTAAGATGAAGAGAAATATGCATCTCAAATACCTTCTAGTGCACTACAAATAGGATATCTTATTGATACTTCTCCATTTATAGCAGAAGGATCTATTACTAGAGAAATACATTGCTTTGTGTGAACAACTAATATTGAAGTATGAGTTGGTGGAGCTAGAGGCGAATATCATAGCCTAATATCTTGGAGGATTGAGGTCATTTCTTTGCAATGTGGTGTAACTACAACCCAATTGGATCTTACAGGATGTCTAAACTCTAGCTCTGAATATGGGAAAGCAACACGATAGTATCAAGTCCACTTTACCCTTCAAATAGGGTTTGACCATTAGTTCGGGAAACAAGAGCTTACTGACCAGTGTGCTAGGACTTGTTTATTTTGAGAAGCCAAAATGGGAGGAAAAAAGGGTTAATTACACTAGTATCCTCAAGACATTTCTAGATAGAAAGTGTTTTGAATGTTATGGATACAGACACATTGCATCAAACTGCTCAAATTGGAGATATTTTTTTTAGTGAGCAAAATGCATGAAAGAGGTAGAGTGAAGACTTAGAAGAGGCGGAGATTGGAGAGTACTAGTTACCCACAAATGATGGTGGGATGTTTATAGGTTAACGAGTTTTCAAACCGAACTCGAGCTTTTCGCGAACAAAGAGTTGCTTTGACAACCCTTATCATGCAGTCATAGGATGTTAAGAGTTGAGGCAAGATTTCAATCTTATTATTTATATTAAAACACCATATAAATATAATTTAATATATTTTATTTTTTTAATTAATAATTTTAATTTATTATAAATCTTTGTAGCATTGTAGTTATATAATATTTTAAAAAACACTGCTCATTATGTATATATAAATTTCGAGCCAAAACGAGTCGAACATGAACGAACAGTTCGTGTTGTTCGTATTCGGCTCATTAACATAGCAAACGAGCCGAACACGAGCTGTTCGCGAACAACGAGTCGTATTGACAACCCTACCTATATATTTATTCATCTAATATCTAAATTTTAATTTTTATATTTATGTCATTTTATCTAAACATGAAAAAAAATATTTCACTATTAAAAATTAAAATAGTGGTAATTTTTATGTGATA
>NW_018243690.1:0-839 GCF_001263595.1 Phalaenopsis equestris | reverse complement strand
GTTCCTTTGCCTCTAAATCACCTCAAATCCACCCATAATCAAGCCCTACGTGCAAAAACGAAGGTTGAAGGTGGCTTAAGGGGTAAAAATGGAGGTTTACGGTGAAAATTGTTAATTAAATGGTTAATTCGCAGCGCTCGAGTTGAAGGCGCCATCGACGCTGATGGACCAAAATTTACTATTTTAATTCTCAAATTTTCAATTTCCTTTCAATTTTCTCCAAAGTTTTTAGTATTTTTAAACACAAATTTTTATCTGAATTCATAAATGCACATTTCACAAACAATCATTTTCACAAATAATAACAAACTAACTTTAATATATTAAAATACACTTTTTACAAACACATTTCACAAATCACAAATTTACACCTATGAAGTAAACTAATTATAAATCAGTGTCGAAATCAAGCCATAACACTAAACGCTGGCACAAAACTATACACATAATCAAAGTTCAGAATAAACCAAATCAAACCTAATCAAATCCACACAATTACACTAAACAAGTAAACATAAAAGGCTTTCCCGAAAAACTTTGCACCAATAACACAAGGTATAGTAAAACTAACAGGATCTTTTATTTTTTCAGGAAGCTTTTTCTGAATAATCGCACTACACTCTTCACTGAGTGCAACAGTCTCATGATCTGTAAACTTCCTTTTCTTATTTAGTACATCCTTCATAAATTTCACTTAACTTGGCATTTGTTCCAAAGCTTCAATAAAAAGAGTATTTATTGTTAAGTTCTTAAGGATTTCTAAGAATTTAGTAAATTGTTTATCTTTATTCTTCTACTTCAGCAGTTGAGGAAATGGAGGTGATGGCTTTTCAAAAGGA
>NW_018243689.1:802-1035 GCF_001263595.1 Phalaenopsis equestris | reverse complement strand
TATTATAATGGTTCATATCAAACTTTTAGAGGTACAGAGGTACGGATCTCAATATCCAATACGACATTCCTTTAGATATTTCTCTATTGCAATGGCTCATATCAAACTTTTAGAGGTACGGATCTCAATATCCAATACGGTTTTGCTTTAGATATTTCTCTATTGCAATGGTTCATATCAAACTTTTAGAGGTGCGGATCTCAATATCCGATACCGCATTGCTTTAGATATTT
>NW_018243689.1:0-545 GCF_001263595.1 Phalaenopsis equestris | reverse complement strand
CGCATTGCTTTAGATATTTCTCTTTTGCAATGGTTCATATCAAACTTTTAGAGGTACGGATCTCAATATCCGATACCGCATTGCTTTAGATATTTCTCTATTGCAATGGTTCATATCAAACTTTTAGAGGTAGAGGTAGGGATCTCAATATCCGATACCACATTGCTTTAGATATTTCTCTGTTGGAATGGTTCATATCAAATTTTTAGAGGTACATATCTCAATATCTGATACCGCATTCTTTTAGATATTTATCTATTACAATGGTTCATATCAAACTTTTAGAGGGATATTTCTCTATTATAATGGTTCATATCAAACTTTTAGAGGTACGGATCTCAATATTTGATACCGCATTGCTTTATATATTTCTCTATTGCAATGGTTCATATCAAACTTTTAGAGGTGCGGATCTCAATATCTGATACCGCATTGCTTTAGATATTTCTCTATTGCAATGGTTCATACCAAACTTTTAGAGGTTGTGGATTTCATATTACTTTAAGAACATATCCTATCGCAATCTTTTAAATCAAATCAAATTC
>NW_018243688.1:905-1146 GCF_001263595.1 Phalaenopsis equestris | reverse complement strand
GTATGAGCTTTATTTTATATATGAAATTTTTGTTTGTCGTATTTTTTCACATGAAGTTTGAGTAGTTCCCTCTATCTTTCCCCCTACTCTGAGATATGGTGAAATGAAGAGATAAAATGAATGTGCCATAATTAAAATATAAAATAAATTGTGATGATTTTTCAACTCCGAATTTAATTTACTTTTCAATCTGGCCAATTGATTTGTTAAAATATGTTGTGAAACATATGATCCGGGAAAT
>NW_018243688.1:0-613 GCF_001263595.1 Phalaenopsis equestris | reverse complement strand
TATGCACTGTATCAGGGTAGAGAATTAAAATTGCTCCTATTTGGCACAATACATATTAAAAACATTTATCTCATCTCATTTCACCAGAATTTCATTGTAGTGGGAAGGATGCTTTTTCACATAAGAAATCTTCATTTCCTAAACATAGTTCTTAGATTAGTATTTAATATTTAAAAGTTGCATTTTTGTTTTTGTTAATAGTTAAGTAATTTGGTTTGGTTAATATCCCAACATTCGAAATTAGTGACAGTGATTTTGTTTGATTTTCTGTAAATTTCCTGTTAAAATTTATCATTGCTAACTTACACCTTCCCTGTGGGATCAATATTTAGGGCTTAAATAGAACGTTCATTATTACTTGATAACGATACATATACTTGCGTAGATTCCCATTATTCATTGCTTATATTTTATATATATTTTACACAACTTACTTTTCATATAAGGATCAAGTTTTTGGCGTTGTAGTGGTGTCAACTTTATAAATCTTTACATAAAAAAAATTTGGGATCAACTATCATTTTGGCTCGATCTTCAAAAAAAATTGTTTAAATGACCCCAAATGATGAAACAGATCGTGCAAGTGTGTCTGGAACGTTGATTTTACCTAGAG
>NW_018243687.1:0-499 GCF_001263595.1 Phalaenopsis equestris | reverse complement strand
TCTAGACCTCAACCAAAAATGAGGTCAACAGAAGTCTTAAGGGCGCTCTGGTAAAATTTTGGCTGATTTTGGTTAATTTTTTTATTAATCTCTCCTTTGGTCATGGAGGAGTGGGGTTTAAATAGGGGAGGCCATGATGGCTACCATGGATGGCTGAGGTTGCTGAGAGGCTGCTTAGGTGTAGGGAAGAAAGGTGCAAGTGTCCAATTGGGTTGGTGCCGCTCAGCTAGGCACAATTTTGGGTGTTGACCATTTTTGACCTCTCTGGCATGGTGTTTTCCAGCAGCCAAGGTGGTCGGCCGGCAAGGGTCAGATCACCATCCCACTAAGGATGGTCAGTGGTGAGCAAATGTGAAGCCAATTAGGTTTGTGCATGGGTAGAGGTGATTAACTGAAGTGGAAAGGGCTTTCAGCTAGGTTGGGTCAACCATGGGTCTAGCCCAATTGGAATGAGCTTGGGTGACTCCCCTGTCGGCACTATTTTTGGTATGGGGTTTGC
>NW_018243686.1:0-871 GCF_001263595.1 Phalaenopsis equestris | reverse complement strand
GCACCTGTCATGTTTGAGTAAAATGTGTTTTGGCAACTTATGTGTTTTCAAACGTCGAAAACAACATTTTCACATCATATCTATCTATGTGCGGTGACAGCTTTCTGACAGCGATCTGACTTTTTCAAAAAAAATTAAAAATTGTAATAATATCTCCACCAACTTCCTATGGCAGTTCTTATCAACAGATTATTCAATAAGCTGTAGCTGCCTCAAACAGACCCTAAAGATCAATGATGATTTTGGGTAATTTTACTTCAGTCAAAACAAAACAAACAATCCAAGGCAATCATTTAAAAAGTATCTGAATGATTAGATCCAAACCGAAACCGAAAAAATAACAAGTTCGTTCATAAACAAAAAGTAAAAAAAACTCATCAAAATATCCAACAAATACAAAAAGAAACAAAGACCTGAAAAACTGCATAAAAGAAAGGCACGTAGTGTTTTTACTACCAGACAAGAAATGTTTGATTTCAAATTCAGCAGCAGAAGAAGTTGAAAAAGCTCAGACCCGGAAACCTCGGCTATTTCTTCGGCCCCTAGCCTTTTCGAATTTTCTTCCCTTCGAACGAACGTAAGGTTTCGTGTGGCTGTGCGGAACACCAGGTGCAGGCCCAAAGTGTTTCACAGCTTCCCTAGCATTCTTAGGGCCCCTTAAAAGAACCTGTTAACCGTAATAACGACATTTATGATGTCAGTAATTATGTATGAATATGTAACACATCATCACTTGATATATATGGTAAAAACATTTATATGAAACATCCAACACACTACTATCTATGACATTGTCACCCTCACGGTCAACTTTTTGAGTTTTGCATTGCAAATTTCTTGCCTTTTACTTTCAATTGATATTTAAGTTTTT
>NW_018243685.1:0-3163 GCF_001263595.1 Phalaenopsis equestris | reverse complement strand
TTACAAGATAGCTAAAGTTGCATTGAAGCGATTTTTTTATGATGAAGGTGTGTTTTTGAAAAATCTTTAGCATCATTTATGATAATCAACCAAAAATAGCCTCACAATAAAATTCTATTTACCAAAAATTCGCCATTAATAAGCAAATACTAAACAACTTTTCTTTCGAAACTTATTGGATCATTAACATAAGATATGGTAGTTTTTTTATGTCAAATATTCAATAAATGACCCACCCAACTCGATACGACCTGATTGTCGATTTCCGTGAATTATGCTTCTCCGGTACTCTATCAGCCTAATTTTCAAGCTGGTCCTATATCAAGATTTTTTAGTTTAGAAAGCATATTGGAGAGCTGATTTTGCTCTCTTAAATTTTGTTCAACTCTTAAAGTGCTTAAAACAAAGCATATTGGAGAGCTGATTTTGCTCTCTTAAATATTGTTCAACACTTAAAATTCTCAACTTCAATTTTAACATTGAAAAAGATATATTTTACAGAATTTTTTCTCTTGTTTTAGTGTCTGTTCACTTGATTGGTAATCAACTGTCAATGTGAATAAACTATTAGAAGTTTTTCTCCAACTCCAATATCAAATTGGAAAACCAACAATTAACGCCTCATTCTTCACTTCATTATTGTGATTTTAAAATTTATTTTCACTAGATGAGCCAATATAATTCTCCTTGGACTCTTTAATGCTATTCCAATTCGAATTCCAACTACATGACTACTTGGGACTATGCACAAGAAGTCAGTCTTTGCCTCTTCACTTGCTCCGATAATAGTAAAATTCAGCCAATGTCTATGTCTTGATACAAATCCTTCACACTTAAGATATCTATAAATAGCTTGACTCCACTGCCCTGACTTCGATAGAATGCACTTGAAATTAATACCAGAGTTTCCATGCCGTAATTAGCAGAGCAAATACCAACTTCTCTATGACAGGATATCTTAGTTCAATTCCACAAAGAAATTTACTCACATAATAGATCGATCATTGTTTATTTCCATCTTATCGGATCTATTATGAGCTCATAACTTCTTTAACGTCTACAAGTTTTGATAATAAGTTTTATCTATGTTGTAGACTTTGAATTAATGGTGATACCGATAAGAGCAACTTCAAATATTGATAGGTACTTTCACATTCTTAACTCCAAAATAATGTTTGACGCTTCATAACATTTTAAAGTGGTAAGTACCTTTCTACAGCTTTAGAAATGAAATGGCTTAACCCTCTAATTCATCCAATAAGCTTCTATAAGTTCAACTTTCTCATTGATGACATCTCTAAAATTGTTTGTACTTTTTCATGTATATTTCGATTCATTCTTGAGTAAGCAAAAAACACAAAAAATTTTCATGATCCCGCACCAAAAGTACATTTAATTGATTGACTCTCATGTTGTATTTTCTAAGAACTAAGAATAGCTCCATCAAGAATATGTTGTTATGGAGCCTTGCTATTCAATAACAAGTCATCAACATAAAGATTCAATATTTCTTCCATTCTATTCTTTAAAAGGATAATCCATAATTTTCTACTATGTTGCATTTGCATGGTCAAAGACCATTATATTATAACAATATAGCACATCACTCATAATAAATATTGCTTTCTAGTAATCTACAAAATCCATTCTATTCTTTAAAAGGATAATCCATAATTTTCCACTATGTTGCATTTGCATGGTCAAAGACCATTATGTTATAACAAATATTGTTTTCTAGTAATCTACAAAATGTATTTTGATTTCATAATAGTCAAAGAGAATGCGTTTAGAAAACTCATAACTAGAGCGTCAATTGCAAGGTTGATTAGAGCATAAACCCTAAAAAATAAATAAATATTTTTTGGGCAAGCCAAATACATATATGTAAAGTCATTACAAATCATTCAGTTGCTATTTGACTTTTGAAAAATCACCACATAAGAAATTCACTTTGAATATTGAATCTCTCTTATAAAACCAATATCGAACTAGTGAATTACCTCAAGCAGAGTAGCAATAATTGGTCGTGTATTATGTTTAATTAGCCCCCTATATTGTCGACATTCAGATTATGACGAGCCATATTGAGGTTGACGCCTAGGATTTCTGCTAGCAAACAAGCAAAAACTTTCATATCCTCTTTCAGTCTTTTAACTAACTACCCTTGCAATCCTCATCAAAAGAGGTGCTAGTTCGAATTTCTAATTGTGATAATCAACAAGTGATACTTCAATCACCTCAGCAGTCTTTTAACTAACTACCCTTGTAATCTTCAATAAAAGAAGTGCTAATTTGTAAATTCCAACTGTGATAATCAACAATTGATACTTCAATCACCTTAGAAGTTTCAAGTCTTAACCCATGCAAAATTTTGAGATTAAGGACTTCTTGCACATTTTCAACAAACTTTAAGTAGCATGCATTTGATTAAAGCAAACTGTATCTTACAGTCACTACCTGATCTCTAGGCACAAGTTTCATGATGATATGATAGATAGAGGCAACAACCTGAAAAATGTTTTATAGCGGTCGAATAAAGATGGTATTGCAAGTTGTCAATGTCGATTATCTTGAAGTAGTCACTATAGTGAATTGTGTTTTTCTTCCTTCCCATGTGATTGACAACGTAATCATTCCATCTAGTTTTTCTCTTTCTCCAGAAAAGTTGATAATGGCCCTAGACAGGCAAGAATCATTAATATTTATTTTATAAAACATTTTTGAAAATTATGTTCACTAAATTCCCTGTATCAATTAAGATGGTGCCAATTTAATAATTTACAATCAGGGCAATACACAATTGAAACATCTTAAGGATTTTCATTTAACAATCTTTCAAATTTAAAATATTTACATATAGCACCTCTGCAACAAGTGTTATCAATGTACTAGCTAAATTCACCTGTTTCACCAAAATTGTTTAAGACTTGATCGTCTAGAAGCATCTTTAGATCCAGCAAAAATGACTAGAACTAATCTAGCAAAATGTATGGCTTGCACTAGAATGAGTTCATTTCTCAACTCTTCTATAGGTACCTTTCTCAATCTCCTTCTCAAATTTGCCATAAAAAACTTACAATTTTTTTCTATCTTGATTAGGTTTTTGAACGAACAATGAAGATGCAGACAATCCTCTATATCATGCAAGTAATCTCTATGAAAA
>NW_018243684.1:0-2472 GCF_001263595.1 Phalaenopsis equestris | reverse complement strand
GAGTTCATAAATGTATACATTAACACTTGTGCTCTGTCAAGAAAACTCTAACAATCTCTCACGGACTCCAAAGATTCCTCCAACAATGTCTGTTGTCAGCTACAAGGTTCTTCAACGACTCCCACCAACCTTTTTCTTCTTTCTCTCGGCGTCACTCCAAGGGTCAACCGTTGCACTATTGTGGAGGAGACAAATCATTTAAAATCACTTTTTTAGTATCCACAGATTACCATGCCTACCTATAATAGCGTCAACTACTTTAATCGGTTTACCTGGCACTATAGTTCCTCTCTAAAGTGTCAGAGTCTCGCTCTCTCTGTATCTACATTGCTTCTGGATTTAGAGAGGACATCCTTATGGTCTCCTTGCTTTGTTAGGCTGTCGCAATATCTCGAAATAGAGAAACATGGAGTCTCAAAGAGGGAAAATAAAATAAAAAAATGCAGAGTTTTGTTATGTGAAAGTTATCATACGAAAATCGTTATTTTTTGTCCCTATTTATAAATGATTAGGCAACACTGCACTAGGCATAATGTCATGACATTAGACCAAGAACATAAATTTTTTGTAATATTTTTTATGGGACGTTGTGGTTCCAAGCTTAGGGTAGGGGTGCCTCATCGTTTGATGCATCAGGGGATCAATAATCATAATAAATAGGATGAATACTTGTCACGGTGCGAGCCAAGTGCCATAAACGACGATGGTTTGTTGTCGAACACACGCCTCATCACATGTAGTGCCATATTGTCGGCTATGATGTCACGAAGCCTGACTACTTTTTAGCAGTTTTATGTTTGGCTAGCCAGCTCCACACTTGCAAGCCCAGGAAAGCTTTAGAAAAACATAATGAACTCAAAATGAACCAAAAATGACCTCAACACTGTGGAGCAGTACACATGAAAGTAAATAATCTTTGAAGATATGGAATAAGTGACATATAAAAGAGATGTTTGTTTGGAACTTTCTTCTGTCTCTTATTATTTTGATCTTGATCTTTGAATCTAGAGCCTAGGATCCTCCTCCAAGTGTTGGATTTCTCTGAAGATGGGTCAAGTGTCAATGTGACAAAAAAAGGTGCTTCGATTTGGTCTATGGTCAATTTAGGGAGCTTGGGGCTAGGGGCTTTTGATGGAGAAAGTGATTTTATGGTGTGTGGAAGCTTGTGGAACAGTTGGATTGAAGTTTTGGTGGAGCTTCTGAAGAGGCCTAAAATATGCATGGAGTCTCAATACATCAGCCTTATAAATTAATATGCATTTGCTAATATAACAATCAATTTTCTCTAATTTCAAACCTAATTAGGAGACCGACTTTTTCATTATGTATAAATATTGTGGCACTAAATCTTCCTGCAGATTTATCTCTTTTAATAATCATGGAGCCTTATTAAATCAGTATCGGGGCATGTTAAACTCTATTTTGATTGTCAACACTTTAAGAGTCACAATTAAGTCAGAATGAGATATGCAACCTCCTGACATGGCCTTTTGTGTGACATTCAATAACTCATAAAATATTTGAGCTTCTCTATTTGGTGGATCTTCATCTGCTTGACTCACATAATAAGGTCTTATTTCATCAATATCAATTTTACAAATTTTCTTAATTCAAACTCAGTTGAAGGATCATAATTCAGTTAAAGGAGCATTTCTAATTGAAGGACCGACTTTAGTATAAATATCAAATTCAACCTCACAATATGAAGTCCAAAATAAATAAAATGGTTGAAATCCCCTACGATACAAATCTTATCTGACTTCGTCAGACGTTAAATATGCTCGATTCCTGTGTTTCAAGCATGGGCATCAAAACTTACCCCTTTGATAGGTGAGCTAAAAACTGAGATGTTATTTGCACGAATGACTCAACACCTTTCAAGAAATCCATAGTTAGTCTTTTCTACCCGAATATAATATATTGCACATTGATGACCTTAAAATGTAAATATTCATATGTAACATATATATTTGATAAAAGAATTCATCAAGCACAATTAACATTGTATGTAGTTACTACTTAGAAATACTAAATTGACTTGTATATTGTTTGAAAATGACGAATCCTAAATCCTATATAGATACAATATTGCATATATACCAAACAAAAAAAAATAATTTCAATGAGTATCATGTACAAAAGGGCATTATCTTACATATCATTAAATTCTTATAAGTTTTTGTATGAAACATATGAACATGTATATTTTCATATAAACTTGATAACTAAGTGACTTACATACTACACGTTTCACTATTATTCACTTTCACTTGCATATTTAAACTTGAATCGGGCAATAAATGATCAAATTTCAATAAGTGCATGGGTCGGCTTGATATCGATCGACTAGAAACGAAAACGAGTTGTCTCAAACTAAGCAATTACAAAATGTTCCATCCAAAAAATCACAATAACTTGATAGCTAAGTGACTCACATACATACCACACCATTCACAGATCCGCATAAACCTA
>NW_018243683.1:0-496 GCF_001263595.1 Phalaenopsis equestris | reverse complement strand
GTCGTCAAACAGACTCCTTGAACTTGATAGATAAAAGGGAACATTCATCTAATGGTATGTACTTGTTAGCTCGCACTTTTTTTTTTGACGTAATCGGCCCATTTAAGAATCTTAAATTGACAAGCTTTATTAAATGTAAAAAGGAATTAAAAAAAATGATAGTGACCCCAAATAGAATTTAACACTTATTCATTTTATTAGTTATTAATTATTAGAGGCATTTACATGCATGGCACACAATTCTTATGTATTTATATATCTCACACTTAAACTTTCATATTTGCACACACAATGCTCAAATCTTTATGATTACATAAAAAAAAAAAAAAACATTATTATCACATTTTAAAGATGAAATACACATTTTCATGCATAAGTTTAAAACACCGAAGTACTCTGCATATAAATATGAAAGTTGGGTGGTCTGTAAATTCATAAGAATTGTGCGCTAGCGGAGTAAGTTTTCCTGAATATTACTTCATTAAAATTCGGGTGA
>NW_018243682.1:0-313 GCF_001263595.1 Phalaenopsis equestris | reverse complement strand
TGTGTCCATGTCCCTCTTGGACTAAATTACCCTTCCTCTGTTGGCATAGTTTACCCATTTCTGTCTTAGGAAAGTACCGCCAACTCTTTGGACTTCAGGACTAGCTGTTCAACCATCTTTGAACAGAGGGGTTCAGAAGGCCATTAAGAACTCTTTAAATTTTCATGTGGGGTCGGACCCCCAATAGGTGTATCGGTGGACTGGTTCTTTGTGGGCGTTGTGCGTTGTAAAGTTGGTCCTGCACTGGTCCTAAACTTTGTATTTCTTCGTCTCCTTCAAGTTTGAGTTTGGCTTTCTATGAATCAAGCCATGT
>NW_018243681.1:0-819 GCF_001263595.1 Phalaenopsis equestris | reverse complement strand
GATTAGATTTTATGGGACCATTTATGTCTTCATTTCGAAACATATGTATATTACTTGTTGTTGATTATATGTCCAAAATGGATTGAAGCTATTGTTGTACCTAGATGTGATGCTCGGAGTGTTTCTAAATTTTTAATTAAAAATATTTTTACAAGATATAGAATGCAGAGAGTAATTATTACTGATGGAGGATCTCATTTCAGGAATAAGAGAGTCAAAAAATTAATTAAGAAATATGATATTATGCATAGATTCTCTTCTGCTTATCATCCTCAGACTAGTTGAGATATCAAAATGTGAAATTAAAAGCATTTTAGAGAAGGTTGTAAATCCTTATAAATTGGATTGGTCTGTTAGACTTGACACAACATTATGGGCATATAGAACTGCTTATAAGACTCCTATAAGAATGTCCCCATACAGACTGATATTTGAAAAAAAACATGCCACTTACCTATAGAATTAGAGCATAAAATATTTTGGGCTATTAAGGAATTTAATTTTAATCTAAAAGATGCTGGTGAGAAAAGATTGTTGCAACTCAATGAACTTGAGGAGATTAGAAATGAAGCAAATGATAATGCAAAAATCTATGAAGAGAAAATGAAAATATGGCATGATCGTAAGATTATTAAGAAGAAATTTGAACCTAGACAAGAAGTTCCATTATATAATACAAGATTGAGATTATTTCCAGAAAAACTGAAATCTGGATGGCTAGTGTCATTTAAGGTAATTAAAGTTTATCATTTTAGAACTGTTGTGATTAAAGATTCTAACACTGAAAGATATTTAAAGTTAATGGACATTGTTTGAAAC
>NW_018243680.1:674-1144 GCF_001263595.1 Phalaenopsis equestris | reverse complement strand
GTCCGACCTCAAATGTAAAGAATCAGAAACTTAAGGCTGATTTAGAAAGGAAAATTGAAATGTAGGTCAATTCTCAAAAGAAAGTGTTGGAATGTAGGGTCCGACCTCAAATGTAAAGAATAAAAAATTTAGGAGTGATTCGGAAATGAGAATTGAAATGTAGGTCAATTCTCAAAAGAAGGTGTCGGAATGTGGGGTCCAACCTCAAATGTAAAGAATCAAAAATTTAGGACTGATTCAGAAATGAGAATTGAAATTTAGGTCAATTCTCAAAAGAAGGTGTCGGAATATAAGGTCCCACCTCAAATGTAAAGAATCCAAAATTTAAGACTGATTCAGAAATGAGAATTGAAATTTAGGTCAATCTCAAAAGAAGGTGTCAGAATATAAGGTCCGACCTCAAATGTAAAGAACCAGAAATTTAAGACTTATTCAGAAATGAGAATTGAAATTTAGGTCAATTCTCAAAA
>NW_018243680.1:0-664 GCF_001263595.1 Phalaenopsis equestris | reverse complement strand
AATTCTCAAAAGAAGGTGTCAAAAGGTGTCAAAATATAAGGTCCGGCCTCAAATGTAAAGAATCAGAAATTTAGGGCTGATTCAGAAATGAGAATTGAAATTTAGGTAAATTCTCAAAAGATGGTGTCGGAATATGAGGTCCGACCTCAAATGTAACGAATCAGAAATTTAGGACTGATTCAGAAATGAGAATTGAAATTTAGGTCAATTCTCAAAAGAAGGTGTCAGAATATAAGGTCCGACCTTAAATGTAAAGAATCAAAAATTTAAGTCTGATTCAGAAATGAGAATTGAAATTTAGGTCAATTCTCAAAAGAAGGTGTCAGAATATAAGGTCCGACCTTAAATGTAAAGAATCAAAAATTTAAGTCTGATTCAGAAATGAGAATTGAAATTTAGGTCAATTCTCAAAATAAGGTGTTAGAATATAAGGTCCGACCTCAAATGTAAAAAATTTAGGTTAATTCTCAAAAGAAGGTGTCGGAATATAAGGTCCAACCTCAAATGTAAAGAATCAGAAATTTAGGACTGATTCAGAAATGAGAATTGAAATTTTGGTCACTTCTCAAAAGAAGGCGTTGGAATATAAGGTCCCACCTCAAATGTAAAAAATCAAAATTTTATTACTCATTCAGAAATGAGAATTGAAATTTAGGTCAATTCT
>NW_018243679.1:0-653 GCF_001263595.1 Phalaenopsis equestris | reverse complement strand
GAGAGAGATTAAACAAGAGTGAGGGAGGGAGGGAGAGAGGGATTGAGATGGACTGGGAGAGGGAGATAAAGAGGTGAAGGTAAAGAGAGTTGGAATAGAAGGGAGAATAATCAGTATAGAGTGGAGAGAGATGGGGAGGGAGAGATGACAGAGAGCGGGAGTGAGTGAGGGAGAGTAGGGGTGGGAGAGATGATAGAGAGCGGGTGCGAGTGAGGGAGCAGGCAATGATGTAAAGAGGTAAGTGATAGAGAGCTCTAGAGAATGGATAAGTTAGCTGGAGACAGAAAGGAGAGAGAAGAAGAGGAAAATAGCAATAAGTTGTGAAAGAGAAAGACGGAGAGAGGGAGAAGGTGTGGGAGAGAGAAGGGTGAGATGGAGAGGTGGAGGGATATATAAAGTGGAAGATGGAGCTATGGAAAGATAGAGGCTGGTGAGAAAGAGAGGGATAGTGGAAGAGATAGAAAGATAGAAATAGAGGGGGAAAGAGAGAAACGGGAAAGAGAGAAACGGAAGAGAGTGAGAAAGAGTTAAAAAGAGCGAGAAGAAATAACAAAATAGATTAAAAGAGAATATGAGAGGTAGAGAGAAAGATAAGGGAAAATGTATGAGAGGTGGTATAGAGAGTAGAGAAGGAAGGGAGTTAAAAATAGAGA
>NW_018243678.1:0-1300 GCF_001263595.1 Phalaenopsis equestris | reverse complement strand
AGGTGGCTGAAATGGGTTGGGAGTGGTTGGGACAACAAAAGGATTGAATGGAACCATGTTGGTAGCAAAGCAAATGGTTGGGATAGTGAGGACAGCAAAAGGGGTGGCAAGCAAAGTGGCGAGGCGCAGTGAGAAAGGCTGGCACAACCAAGGGAAAGCAGGGAAACAACAAGTTTGTTGTTTTATGGATGACAACAGCAAAAGGGTGAAGCAAATGATTGCAAGACATCAATGGGAAAATGTTTGACGTTGTGGCAAGCAAAAAGGGCTTAAATAAGAAGAATGCAGTGAAAAGCAACAAATGAGTGTTTTTTTGGGCTGTTGCAGGGAGGGAGGATGGTCGTGAGCATTTTGGGGAAGATGCATAGGAGCATAGGGAAGATAATCATCATCTTAGGAGAGAGGTACAGTTGAAGCACTACGCAATTCTTTGAGTAAAACCCTTGAGGGGAGAAGAACGGGTGTCGACAATTGTCATAAACAAAACACACGAAAAATTAAACCTAAAAAATCAAAAATACAAATATTTAATAATAGGAAAGCGATGAGTGGACCAAGAGGAGTGGCAGACTCAACTGCAACAAAACATGGATTGGTTCGGTCTAGATGTGAAAATGACACCAAAATAAATGTGGGATCGCATAAGTGTCTCGGTACGCAACAGTCCCGCATCAATTACTCTTTAAATAATATGACTGCGTCTAAATTCTTATACAATGATAAAACGTAGCGTTAACCTTTTATAGCATGACATTGACTACCTTAAAACTAACTACACATCCATTGTCTCATATGCTTTCAATAAAATACAGATATACTCCTTATAGCTCCAATTGAAATAGGCTTACTAGAGATATGTACAATTAACTTGTAGAAGTTTTCATCAACTCTATGCACATCCGTACATAATAGACTTTCCCGAAAAAAAAAAGAAGACTTATAAATTAATTTATAATAAGCATTGAGCATATAGAAAAAAAACACACTAACACACTTGCCCATTATTTATTTATTCAACAATAATGGCAAAAAACTTTACTCTTGAGCATAATATTGATATTTCATCTCAATTCCTTCGTTGATTTTGTCCCCATGAAGCTCGATACAATTTTTCAATTCTATGATGCCTTCATAAGATCAGTAGTAAACATTGTATTTTCGGTCATTTTAATTTTAAAACTTTATGATTTTTGTTAAAAAACAGATGTAATTCTGTAGATATGAAAATAATTTAAAGATAAATATAATCTTTTTTGATTTTTTTTAAGTGACATTTTAATTTTAAAATAGATGAGACCAA
>NW_018243677.1:0-1115 GCF_001263595.1 Phalaenopsis equestris | reverse complement strand
GTGAGCACCAGCTACCATGGCCATTGGATTGAATGAAATCAACGAGGATCTTATCCTCCTCCGGCGTCCATGGCCCCTTCTTCAACCCTTGCTTCGCGCAGCAAGGAGCTCTCCCCATTTCCCTCGGAGTAAAGAAGTCGGAAGCGAATAACCCGCAGATCTTTATAGCTAGTTAATTACAAGTGCCCCTGTTTTCACCTGCAATGCATCAGAAAAAACCAGGAAGGGAAATTGAGAACCGAATCGAAAAACGTGATCGGTTTACCTCTCCCTCTCTCTCCTACTACCTCCTTTTCCACTAATAAATGTGAAAAAAGTACAAGAAGCTTTAAATGGAAGAAATAAAGAGGGATTTTTGAGATTCTCACGTAAACCTGCTGGGAAAGAAAAGAGTTAATGCTGGCTTTGAGTAAGAATTGAATGCTCCTGGCCCTGCGGCTCCGACGCCATTGATGACCATCCATACAACCACAGTTACTAAGGTTTTCAGAAGAGAGAGAAAGGGTTTTGAGAAGAGAGAGAGAGATAGCTAGGCTTCGGGGAGAGAGAGAGAGAGAGAGGGGGGAGAGGGGACTAGGGCTAGCTAAGGATTGAGAATTGAATGCTATTGCTCTCCGTCATGGGAAAATGAGCAACTGATGGAGTGTGGGGGGGTTTGACTATTTATAGATGGACATTATCTATGCACGTTAGAACGATTTGACGGTAATACCCTTGAGAACTTAATTTATGGCCATCTCTATCCTCTTGAACACCCGATGGGTAAATTCTTAATATATAATAATTGCATGATGTGTATGTAAATATTACACAATTCTTATACTTACATATATAATATTTTCTCAAAAATTTACATGTTGTACACAATTCTTATGTACATCTATACATTCATATTTATATACTTAACATCTAGTGTTTTAAACCTATACATGAAAAATATGTATTTAATTTTTTTTAAATATAATAATATTATTCTTTTTTTATGTGATATTATAATTTGAAGCGACTAGTGTAAATATAAAAGTTTAGGCGTGAGGTATAAAAATACATAAAAGTATGCCACATGTACATAGATACTCTTTATATTTATAACACCTTGATGTTAACTTATCCAT
>NW_018243676.1:0-219 GCF_001263595.1 Phalaenopsis equestris | reverse complement strand
TTCCTCCTGCCGACGACCGACGCCGCCGCCCTCCCAGCCGCGCCTCTCTCCTTCTTCTTCTTTTCCTTTTCTTCTTCTTCTTCTTCTTCTTCTTCTTCTTCTCCTTCTTTTATTTTTATTTTTTTGCTGCTTATTCTTCTCTTTTTTTTTTTACTTCTTCTATTCCTTCTTCTTCTCCTTCTTCTTATTTTATTTTATTTTCTTTCTTCTTATTTTTCT
>NW_018243675.1:0-507 GCF_001263595.1 Phalaenopsis equestris | reverse complement strand
ATACCACCATTTTAACTTTTAAAAAGTGAAATGCATCTTTTTTTATTTTTGTCCTAGTAAGGTGGCATATATGTAAAAATTGAAGTTTAGATTTTTAATATGTAAATACATAAGAATTGAGTGGTTTGTATGTATATTTTCCTAGTTTTTCTTAAGTATTCAAAATTTTAGTGCTACACTTTGTCCCAAAAAAAAAGATTTTTTTTGCATCATGGTATTAAAGCATATAATAATGCTCGCTACTATTTTCTTCGTGAAAAAAAAAGGATGTTTGGATTATGACCTCCATGCTCTACTTTTTGCAGGTTTTAACCACGTTTACCATTGATGAACTTGGGACTCCTGATTTAAAAACAATCATCAGTTTTGTTTTACCAGACCAGAAATCCGGCAAGGTTAAAAAAACTCTTGAAGTTTCATCTCTTTAATAAATAAATTTGTGAGGCCCTTTTGTTCACTTTTCACATTTATTTTCATCAACTTCAGGTTGAGCTACAGTATTTGCAT
>NW_018243674.1:0-622 GCF_001263595.1 Phalaenopsis equestris | reverse complement strand
ATCTACAAGCATCACCTAATAAGCTTCTTTTATAGGTAAAGATGGCATAATATATGATTTACATACATATGATTTGTTAGATCCCAAATTGTCTTTTGTGAACATGCTTTCAGAGTTAGAGCCGAGAGAATGAGAGAAAAAAGAGAGTAGAGCTGGTCAAGAATTTGCTATAGAGAGAATCCGGAGGGGAGAGCGAGTCTGTCCCCTGTATTCATATTTTCGTCTCCTATTTATAGGAGTGTATTTTGTACAATTATAGAAATGAGGGAACAGTTATAGAAACTGTTCTTAATATGATTAATGTTCTAATTAATTATATAGGTTTTATACTATATCTGTATTACAATTTGAATTTTTAACATGACGGTAATTTGCTTGGTTGACCTGACTGAGTTGAGCTAATTGAGGCGACCGACCGAGTGGAGATTGTCATATGAAGCGTGTGTCCGTCTGTTGAGGCGCTTGGTCGTTTGTTGATCTCGCTTGCCACAGGTTAGTCGACCAACTGTAACAGGGCGCTTCTGCACGCACTTCGAGCTGTCGGGGCTGCACTCATGACCCACTGGCCGAACCCTTTATCATAGCGTGTTAGCTGATCCTAATCGTGCGATCACTCATTGAT
>NW_018243673.1:0-830 GCF_001263595.1 Phalaenopsis equestris | reverse complement strand
GTTTGAGACAATCAAATATGAAGAAATTGCCTCAATTATTAAGAAAGAGAATCAATAGCTAAAAGCATCCACGACCAATGTGAAGACCTCGGAGGAGTCTATTATTACGATGAACACTCAATTTTAGGTTGACTTCTCTTTGGCGATCAAATGCTTTGTGAAACAATGGTCGGTCGACCCAAAATGGGTTTATTTGAAAGAGTTCTCCACACTTCTCTTTGATCCTAAGGAAAGTGCAGGGGAAAGCACTTATGCGTCGACTGAGGAGGAATGCGAGAATGAAAGCAATGGAGGACATAAAACCGCATGACTCCATATCCCTTGTACTTTGAGAAAGAGTTTTTTTTTCTTGACAACAAATTGTGAATTTTTAAATTGTTTATGAAATGGAATGGGTTTTTTGGCCGATTTTTGCCTTCAATTTTTGTCTTATATTTGATGTATTTTGTTTACTTGATTTATTATTTGTGACGTCTATGACAGTTGGTTTTGATATGTTAGCCAATGGATTCGAGTCTTATGCTACCCCTATCTTGTTTGCTCAGTCGGATCTTCGCCTAAAATGGTATAAAAGCCGAGACTTGTGGGGTGGTTCACTGGGTACCCTTTATGGAGCTTATCGCTATTGGGTAGAGAGCAATCTTCAGAGGTTCACCTTGTTTGAATTTAGAGACGTATGTTTATTTTTTATTCTTGGGCATTAAGAGTCGGTCTTTAAGTGTCGAATGCCAATCAAATATCTTATGTCATTGTCAATCACTTTAAGTATTTCCTACTGACCAGACAACTTGCACCGTTGTCGGTTTTTTTTTATTGCGACCAACTCCCGT
>NW_018243672.1:35305-42412 GCF_001263595.1 Phalaenopsis equestris | reverse complement strand
TCTAAATTTGAACCAATCCCCTTTCACACCACTACACCCGATCTCATTAAGGAGTCTCACCCTTTGAAATTCCTTGAAGATAATATTTCCTGATTTTTATCGAGAGACTTCTTAGGTGACTTTGGTCATTTAAGATGTAATTAACTATAGGGGCTTACCATTATAGGAATCATGTCCAAGTTCAGCTTAATATAAACCCTATTTAATTCTTTATGTTAAATAGGGGAACTTGTAGGTAAATACAGAGGTTTCACAGATCAAACAAATGTCATATATTCCTTAGTTTATTTGATCTAGCCTCAGCCTTAAGTTTTGTGTTTATCCTTCGGGATATATACAGAATTTGAGGTACAATGCTCTTTCATTTAAACTATGAAAAATATGGATTCAGTTTGATTTCATATTTTACTAAACTAAAAATATATGTAAATTAAAACTTCCTTTTAAAGTGAACGATGAGATTTTGATTCCAATGATCGACGACTTCTTACGAGCAACTCCTCCAACCAAAAATAATGTCGAGAGCTTCTGGCGACTCCACTGTTGACAAGCTTTTCTCTCCATACAAATCAATAAATATTATCTTCGCACATCAGTAATATGTCCATGCCCCTCTTGGACCAAGTTACCCTTCCTCCATTGGCATACTTTACCCATTTATGTCTTGGTAAAGTACAGCTAACTCCTGAGACTTCAGGACTGGCTGTTCAACCATCTTTGAATAGAGGGGTTCCATTAAGGACTTGTTAAATTTTCATGTGCGGTCAAACCCCCTAATAGGTGTGTCGGTCCACTAGTTCAACCTGGGCATTTTCGCCACCTGAACAGTGTTTGCCACTAAATAGGTCCCGCACTGGGTCCTAAAATACTTCACATCTCTCTTCCAAATTTGATTTGCTATTCCATAAATTAAACCAAATCGTGTTGTGCTGTGCGCACTTTGACATTTTCTTACACTAATTAAATTTTAAACAAGATTTTAAAATACCCATAAATTAAGACCCACCTGATCTATATATCAACCTCTACTTTCAGTACTTGTACTAAAAATTACGAGGTTTTTGACCATATAGCTAACCCTAAAACTTTCTGTTTTCAAGCCTGCTGCAATGGCCTACCCAACACTGACCTTTTCCTACAACCTGCCAATGAGCCACAAAGCTCGTAAC
This sequence comes from Phalaenopsis equestris, assembly GCF_001263595.1. Lineage (NCBI taxonomy): Eukaryota > Viridiplantae > Streptophyta > Magnoliopsida > Asparagales > Orchidaceae > Phalaenopsis > Phalaenopsis equestris. Next base: position 41,243 of record NW_018243672.1, on the reverse strand, counting down.
CTCGCTCCTACTATCAAATTTAGAACTGGATTTGAAGATCTTGAGGTCATCCTCGGGAAAGCCCCATTCATGGTAATGAAGATCGCTGCTGAGGGGAAAGAAGTGATGATTATTGAGGATCCTACTGAGGGATTACCTGTCCCACCACCCGTCTTTAAAATCGGATCAAGTTCGAGGACTATACCGCTGACTTGAACTTAAAGGAGGACCCGTAATAAAAAAGTTCGGAGGGCCATTAAAGCACAGACTCCTAAGGAGACACCCGTTGAAGAGGAGCTTCATCAAATTGAAGAAGTGTTACCAAAAATTTATCCACTCCTGCAAGGAAGTAGATTCCATCCTCTGATAGATACTAAGGGATATGAGAGTATCTAAAGGATCGCTGCTGCATTACCGTCACTTCATGGACACGGTGAGGAGAGAAAAAAGTTCACTCCTATCACTCGAGTTAGTGCAGTTTTGAGAAGTCTTGCTACCAAAGAATTATGTTCGGTTAGCGGGTTACTTAAACGAGTGGGAGATGCAATTTCTCCTCGCATGAAGAAGGAAATTTTGAAGGGCGTCAAAGCTGCCAGTTAGTTCCATAAGACAACTAGAATGCCACCTACTCGCTTCCCCGTTTGGTTTAATTTAGGGAACAAATTTGATACCGCAGTGATCACTACTGATTATACTACTACCAAGACTGCAGGCCATCGACTGGTTAAGTTAAGACCGGGTCAGAAAATCTTACATATAGCCCATCATGGAGACATTCCTACAATCCCAAAGACAAAGACAAGAAGACGTTTGTCTGGCACTGTAGTCGGTCTACACCATGGGGAGCATACTTTTCCTTGACATACCGATGTTTCTACTAAGACGCTCTGTCCTGAGACATCATCATCAAAAAAGGAAAAGGTATGGGTACCCAAGGTCATTGCACCAATACAGTTCAGTGAGTCCGCAGGACAGAAAGTTAAACCAGTGTCTGTAATATCTGACATTGTTGCGATAATAGCCAGCAAGATGGAGGAACAAATAGAGGATGTCCATCAGGGTCCTCCAGATCTTAAAGCGATCAAGGAATCAATAATTGAGGAGAAAGTTGAGAAACCCAGGATCAAGATTTCCGATTTAGCTCGAGAACACGAATTTTCCGTCGATAGTGATAATGAAAATTTTGATTACAATGATTACTTGGAGGAGGATTTCATGGATGTCCATGTGATTGAAGCTAGAGCCACCACATCTGCGCGCGAGGCTCAACCTCACACGAGAACACCGTAGATGAGCTGCGTAGGGTTATCCTCTTAAGGGATGAGCAAGCTAGTCTACTAGAGAAAAGAATAGAAGAGATGACTACAGCTACGACCGCCATGGTCTCAATTCAGGGGCAATCACAAGCACCGCAATTGGCTTCTCCAGAGATTAATTAGCCAGAAATCATACACATTATAGATGAAACAAGAGAAACTACTTCAGCAAACAAAGATGAGCAACCAAAGAAAGATTCTCTATCAAGTGCCATGCCAGAAAAGGAGTTTAAGGAAATGGTTGACAAGTGCAGGATGCCTTAGCCTAATCCAAGGGTGGTGCAACAATTTTGAAGTGTAGACCTTACCCAGAGGAGTTCGATGTTGTGCCTTTCCCCAAGGGTTTTGTGGCCCCAAACTTTAAGATTTTTTATGGGAATGAAAATCCCAGACAACATATGAAAATCCCAGACAGCATATAGCACCTTTCCAAGCCAGTTGTGGCAACACGAGATATAATGAAGCTCTACTATGCCAACAATTTGTCAACAGCTTGTCAAGAATTACTTTTGACTGGTACACTGACTTGCCCAACAGTTCAAATAAAACATTTTCTGAATTAGAGAAGTTATTTGTAAAAAGATTTGCCTGGGCACAACACCATGTGTCTATTAGAGAGCTCATGATAGAAAAGTGAACCGTCAAGTCAACTCAAGAGCATTCATGGGGCAGTAGCTTTCATGCTTAAGGGACTCACCATCAAGTCCTTCAAGAAGATGCACAGTAAAGTTAGCAGTCTTCAAGAAGAAATAAAGCACATGGAGCCACATGAAAAGGAAAAGGTGACCAGAGTGTTCAAAAATAAATTAGGAGTAGTAGCGACCGTCGACAAAGAAAAGCAGCCGATAAAGATATATGTAGAAGAGCATCGCCAGTCTTCGTCACAGTACTCTCAGAAATAGAATAGTCAATCCAACCAGCGGCCGCCTCAAGAGGGATCACCTTGAACAAGGGATAAGAGAATATCCCTGTCAGAGCGACAGAAAATTGTGTATTCTTTCAAGGATGAAGCTATTCCTAAAATATTCAGGAGTCTGATGAAGAAGCCAAAATTCAAACTACCAGCTCTAAAGAAGCCCGAAGAGGTGGATAAGAAGAATGAACCAAATTATTGCCCATACCACCGGTTGCTTGGGCACACTATAGAAAAATGTTTCATCTTTAAAGACTGGCCCGAGAGAAACCTCAGGGACGAGACCATAACAATCTTGAAAGAATATTTCTAAGAACTTGAAAAAGGTTCCATAAACATGATTTCGGCTAAGCCAACCTCCCCAATTGATCCGTATGTTGGAATAGATGGATGGAGTACAACTTGGCATGACTCAAGAGGGTACTTAATCAAATATAGGATTCATTGAAACAAGCTTCTACAAATACCAAAGAAGGATGGAATGAGGTCTGAAGCAGATCACCCAAGAAAATACTGAACAAGATCCAGTCTGCATCAAAACAAGCCTCCATTCAGAGTCCGCAACATGCAAATCTTGGGATGAAGGTTTCGTCAGGAGAGGATTCGGGGAAGAAAATCCTCGAACCCTTGACTTTGTATGATTATCTTTTTGTCCCTCTGGGATCTTATAAATATAATGATTTTGATTTTAGCTATATTTTTATTGTTTCTGCTGATAATGTAATTGATTATGACCGATCTAGCTTCGATCGTGATCCCCAAAATGATCCTCAAATCGTACTCGAGTCCGATGAACTCGTTGTCAAGTCCAAAGAAGACATCAGTAATACCGCTTACGACAACACCGATAACAAGGAGCCAATTCTCGAGCATCTTGGTACACTAGTTGCCATCAATTTAGATCTTTCCAACAAAGAGGAAAAGACACTGGAAGATTCAATAATGATATCTCAAGAAGAAGAAATCACAGAAGTTAAATTAAGGAGTGGAAAAGTGTTACCACCAAGAACAACTCCAACAGACAAAGGAAAACAGTTAATGACTCGAGAAGAGATACCCCCACCTCCACTAGTGGAAGAATCACATGATCAAGATAAAATCGGAGGATCATACAAAGTAGACTACAATGTGCTAGCTCATCTTAGGAAGTTGTCGGGCCGATTAAGAATCTACTATGCTCTGATCCTGTCAAAAGAGATGAGAGAGTCTCTGGTTATAGCTTTTCTTGACCCAGAAATTTCCTTAGCTCAGTTGGCCAACACATCCTCAGATGAAGTTTGCTCATTGAAAGAACAGTCAGGGGTAACCTTCAAAGATGAAGACTTGTTGTTTGGTACCGCCGACCACAACCGCCCACTCTACATCTCCGTCAACATCGGCAGATTTTTGTTATCTAGAGTTTTAGTGGATCCTAAAGCATCTTTTAACTTGGTGAGCCTACAGACATTGGCCTATTTGAATATTTAAGCTCAAGAGCTTACAATCGATAAGATGATGTTAAGAGGATTCAACCAAAAGGGAGAAAGAGCCCTCAGATCAATTACATTACTTATGAAGGTTGGAGAACTCGTGACAACCAATAAATTTCATGTCATCGATACCGAGACCTCTTTTATCGCACTTTTGGGTCGACCGTGGATTCATGAGCACAATATGGTTCCAACAACTCTACACCAGTGCATCAAATACCGCAAAGATGATCAAGAAAATTGCATCAAGGGACACCTACAACCATTTTCCTACAACCATTTTCAGTGCATGAAGTTGGTATCCATGAAGATGCTGCCTACTACGCGCCTCCAAAGAAGACTGTCTTCTCTCGTGAAGTTATCAAAAACAAAGATGAAGATTCAAAAGACTCAAAAAGAGGAGGCCATTCAACTCTGCTTCAGCGATCTTCCACCACTCCCTTACAACGAGATGGTGAAAGGTCTATTAGTTTTCGCACCCAAGGTCGAGGCCGGGGACGTGGACGATGAAGGATCAATTTAATTGTTGAACGGACTAGGCCAACTATCAAAATTAATAATGAAGGCAATTTTGAAGATAAAATAATGATGACAAGACGGAAGAGTCCTCAGTATGAGATATCCCTAAAAGATACAAAAATGAATGGACATGAAACAATGTATGATCGGATAAAACACTATCTGAATGTTATGACCCTTACTCTGATTCTCCCTAAAAAAGTCAAGAGTCAAGAGTTTAGAGGTCAAGGAAGTCCGTAGTGTTAGTTCAAAGCAGATCAAATTTTACTGTGCTTCCACCTCTACTGAGCTTGAAAAAAATGTAAATTTGGATGAAGATTCTAATGAATTAATGCAATTTCCTTTTGGTTACTTCTCGCCTTGTGTTCAAAAGTTAATTCAACAAGGACACTTACCAAAACAAATGCTAAAAGATAAATTTCAACTTTTCAAAAAATTATGGAATGGTAAAAGTTGAACTCCAAATTCGAAAGAGGGTCTCGAATTTGGTACAGTCCGACCAGTCGATGATTCTGAATTTTTCATGGTTATTACTGGTGAGTCAGAAGAGGATTGCCTCGATATAGAAGATGACTCTATTGATAAACCAGTAGAAGATGCTCCGCCAAAATTTGAGGAGGAAATTAAATCTACCGTGGATAAATTGAAAGAGATTAACCTCAAGACTGAAGAACGACCCCAGCCAACATTTATAAGTTCTCTACTTAGTGACGAAGAATCTGCACAATTGATCAAATTATTAACAGAATTCAAAGATTGCTTTGCATGGCGCTATGATGAAATGTCAGGATGTCAGCAGAGGTTGCAGTCCATAACCTTTCGGTGGAAAAGAATATAACCTCAGTAAAACAAGCACCCAGGAGAATGCGCCTCAAAATAGAACAACAAGTCATCGCCGAGGTGAAGAAATTGATAGACGCCAACTTTGTTAAAGAGGATCAGTACCCCATATGGTTGGCTAATATTATACCTATTAAGAAGAAAAATGGACAAATCCATGTTTGTGTCGACTTCAAAAATTTGAACAAGGCATGTCCAAAAGATGAGTTTCTACTACCTATACCAGAGATGATGGTGGATATCGTTTCAACACATGAAATTTTCTCCTTCATGGACGGATCATCGGGATACAATCAAATCAAGATGTCTCCTGAGGATGCAACACTTCCAACCTTCAGAACACCGATTGGAATTTTCTGCTACACAGTGATGTCGTTTGGCCTAAAGAAAGCTGGAGCAACATATTAGCGTGCAGTGACAAATGACAAGAATTTTTGATGACCTCATTCACAATCAAGTAGAATGCTATGTGGATGATTTTGTCATCAAAAGTAAATGGAAAATAGACCATTTGTATAATTTGAGGATCGTGTTTGAACGGTTAGGAAGATAAAACCTTAAAATGAATCCCTTAAAGTGCGCCTTTGGTGTTACCTCTAGGAAATTTCTAGGATTTATTGTTCGTCATCGGGGAATCGAGATCGACCTGGATAAGATTAAAGCTATATTTATAAAGCTATCTTTAAAATGCCTCCCCCTAAAACCTTGAAATAACTACGTTCATTCCTAGGGAAGTTTGGCTTATCTGAGACGCTTTATTTCTAATCTCTCAGGTAGGTGTCAGCCTTTCTAGGCATTAATTGAAAAGGATGCCAAATTTATTTGGGAAGAGAAATGCCAGCGGGTCTTTGAGGACGTTAAACAATATTTAATGACACCTCCTGTCTTGGCAGCCCCTATCC
>NW_018243672.1:32624-35294 GCF_001263595.1 Phalaenopsis equestris | reverse complement strand
AAACCGTTGATACTTTATACTGCGACTTTAGATGACTCTTTCGGAGCCCTCTTAGCCCAAGTCAATGATGAGGGTAAAGAAAATGCGCTCTACTACTTGAGTCGTTGTCTAATACCGACAGAGATAAGGTATCCACCTATTGAGAAGCATTGCCTGACTTTAACTTTTGTCATCCAAAAGCTTAAACATTACATGCTTTCTCATAAGATTACCCTAATTTCGAAAGTTAATCCATTGCAATATCTGATGACCTGACCAACACTCTCCGGACGTCTAGCCAGATGGTCAATGATCTTATTGCAATTTGATATAACTTTCGTTCTTGTCCGTGCTATCAAGGGACATATACTAGCAGACTTTCTCGCTGCACACCCACTTCCAGCTGGGTCCTCTCTCAACGACGAGTTACCAGATGAGCAAATATTTCAAATGGAATTATCCAGTGCGCAACGCTGGGAGATGTACTTTGATGGCGCTTCGTCAGCCAGAAAAGACAAAGGATCAGACATAGTTATACTAGGCAAAGTAGGAATTGGTTTGATCTTTATCATTCCAGATAAGGGTATGTTGAAGTTCTCATACCACCTAACAAAGCCGTGCACCAACAATGAAGTAGAATATGAAGCTTTAATCACCGGGTTGGAAATGACAATCTCAATGGATATAACAAACATTGCCATTTATGGCGACTCCTAACTTGTCATCCAGCAAGTCTCTAGAAAATACAAAACTTTGAAACCAAGATTAGCAGAATACCATCAGTACACGATGAAGCTCCTGGAGCAGATTCCTGATGTAACTTTCTACCGGATTCCTAGGGGAGATAATGCCCATGCCAATGCTTTAGCAAAAATCTCTAAGGAAATAGCGTGTCCCCCGGAGGATTCCATTGAATTCACAGTTCAAGGATAACAATTCTTGTCTCGGATTGACTTTGAAACTCTACACAAGCTTGGAAAAGAAGAAATAATAAATGCAGTTACAGACATCAACGAAGATTGGCGTAAGCCATTAATAGAATATTTGCATTCTAGAATGCTGCTAGAAGACAATTCTAAGGTGCACCACATAACAAGAAGTGTTATGTCTTACGCCCTGATGGGAAATGTTCTCTACAAAAAAACATTCGGCCAGATGTGGCTACGATGTTTGAATAGAGTCGAAGCACGGAATATTGTCAAAGAGGTACATGCCGGATTGTGTGGCGCTCACCAGTAAGGGCCGAAAATGAAAATGATGATCAAAAGACTTAGATATTATTGGCCAACAATGATGCCCGACTACATGGATACAGCCAGAAAATGTCACCAATGCCAAGTGCACGGGGTGGTCTTACACCAGCCTCTGAATGTGCTACAACCAACTGTTGCCTCATGGCCGTTCGAGTGTTGGGGCATAGACATAATAGGATCGATAGACCCTCCATCTTCTAGAGGACATAGGTTTATACTTGCCGCTACAGATTACATCTCCAAATGGGCAGAGGTATTACCGTTACGTGTGGTTACGTCATAGAACATCCTTCAATTTTTTAAAAGCCAATTCGTCTACCATTTTGGAGTACTGCGAAGAATAATTTGCAACAATGGGACAACATTCAGAAGTACAAACATCAATTTCTTTGTCAAAAGACATGTGATAGATTGGAGATACTCTACGATTTACTATCCTAGAGCAAATGGTCTGGCTGAGGCTTTCAACAAAACACTGGTACACATTTTGAAGAAAACACTGGATGAAAATAAAAGGGATTGACACAACAAACTATTAGAAGCCTTGTGGGCCTACCGAAAGACTTTCAGTACTCTCACTCAGTGAACACCTTATATGCTCGTGTATGGGTCTGAGGCCGTGCTACTGCTAAAAATCCAGACACCATCTCTCAGAGTCGCCGTTGCCAACCAATTCACAACTAAAGAAAGCGTAAAACTTAGACTTGAATCGTGCATGCTGTAAAATAGGTGGAAAATTTGAGCCAACTTGGGAGGGACCATTTGTCATTGAAAAGGTATATACAAGAGGAGCCTAACAGTTAGTGGATTTCCAGGGCGAAAGACCCATGTTACCAATAAACGGACGATATCTGAAAACTTATTACGCAACCTGACGCCGCTTGCCTTTGCTTGCTTTGAAAGTTTGGAAACTTTGATTATTTTAAGGTTATCTATGTGGCTAAATGTCTTTGACTGGGTCCAATTTTTGTGATTAACACCTGACGCCGCTTGCCTTTGCTTGCTTTGAAACTTTGGAAACTTTGATTATTTTAAGGTTATTTATGTGGCTAAATGTCTTTGACCGAGTCCAATGTTCTAATAAATTAAACAAAACTCATACATAAAATAAACAATTAATTTCACTAAAACAAACTAAAATTTACTTTAACAAATACTTTGTTTTGTTCTTGTTCATGACATGTTTCAGCCCATTGGCGTTTTTCCTGTCGACTGAAGAAAAATGTCGGGACAGAGGCAAATACTTTGTTTTGTTCTTGTTCATGACATGTTTCGGCCCATTGGAGTTTTCCCTGTCGACTGAAGAAAAATATGTCGGGACAGAGGCTGATTTTTGCTTTCCAGGATGGCTGGAGCCTTGCACTAAATGAGGAAATGGCGCCGCAGGGTGGTACCATAGACTTAAACATGGATTTTAACCAGGTTGACATGGACTACG
>NW_018243672.1:28979-32441 GCF_001263595.1 Phalaenopsis equestris | reverse complement strand
CAATAACGAACGATTCCCATGTCCTTCGCTTTGCAGGACGCAACGCAGGAACGCTAGCCGCAAGAAACAGAGAGCTTTTCTATGACAAGAACGCAGACGTCAAAGAGAGACGAACAACTTGCTCACCCCTATTCCTGAGGGGCACATTTATGATCCAGACCTGAAAGAAACTTCTGCTAGCCTACCCACCAGGGATGAAGAACCAGGGTTTGTGATAGAGTCAGATACACTTTCAGTTTCAGATGCCTTATGCAAGGGTTGCCCGACATGTAACACTAAAATATCGGCTGGGACATCAGCTACGAGAGTGTTCGTAGAATGCCCAGATTGCAATGTTCTACATTTACAAAATTGGAAGAGTATACTTCAAGCACTAATGGGTCTCAGACTTCAGATTTTATGATGGATGTGCCATATGTCCCATTAGGGACAAATCAATTTGTACCATGGAGCTCAGGGTCGTACATCCCGCTAGAGGCCGAGTCTCATGTTCGAGATCAACCAGCGCCAGTTTGGGTTCCTGCAATGCTCGAAGGAAGGAACGCTCGCTACAACTGCCAACCCCTGGTATGATAGAGTACTACAAGATAAGTAAGGAAAATAAAAGAGAAATCGAGTTTTATGAAGAAGTTCAGGGAGAGTTCATCAATATACTGGAAGGCCTAGAGCTGTATACCAGGGTTTTCTCCAAAAGTGATGAAAGAAGCATTCTGGACTGTATCTTTGATTTAAGAGATAGAGGCCAAGCGGGCCTTCTCATGGAAAGAACATATTCTGAGCCAAAGAAATGGATGGGAGGAAAAGGAAGAATAACCATCCAGTGCGACTGTTGTTACAACTTCACAAATGACAGACACGGAAATCCGCTTAGGATCCTCAGACACTATCAAGTAGATCTGCTACTGCCATTGATAAGGTGGATGATCAAAAGAATGGTCAAATGGAATATTCTACCTCCTACCCTCATTCCCAATAGTTGTGTTATCAATATCTATGAAGAGGGTGATTGCATTCCTGTACAAATTGATCATCATGATTTTGTGAGGCCCTTCTGCACAATCTCATTCATGAGCAAGAGCGATATTTTATTTGGGAAAGAAATCGATGTCGTCTGCCCTGATGAGTTCAGAGGTTCTACGGAGATTCCTCTACCAATCGGTTCGGTACTCGTTCTTAAAGGCAATGGTGCAGACGTTGCCAAACATTGCATTCCAGGGGTACGACACCGTAGGGTGTCTGTGACTTTCCACAGGATGGATGACAGCAAAATGCCATATGGATTCCAGCTGAACCTGAAATTGGAAGAGCTACTTTCGTATGAGCTATGAGAGGGTTGTACCTATAAGCACATGCGAAGGGAACTCTTATCCTAGAGCATGACTTAGAAGGTCTGCTTGATCAGGAGCTCGTCATACCTAGTACGGACGGGCAGAGAGTTCAATATTTTTTAGCAACAGTTAGCAACAGTATATGTATCTGATATATTCAACCTACAATGTATTCATAACATCAGATGTTCTGAATGTATTGTACCTTTTGAGGCGTTAGCCTATGTTCGATATGTGACATCTCTTTATTGAAGCAGATTAATGAAAATTTTTCTCTGGAATGTGCCTTTTTATGCGAAGGATGAAAGCCACGAACCACATGTTGGTTCAGGATTTCAATGAACAAGGAACAAAATAACAAATCTTTAACAATTAAAAAAAATTTAAATGAAAAAATAATCACCAATGAATAAACAACAAAACAATTTCTTTTTTTTTTTAAATCAACCAATTAAAATTAAAACTTTAAAGACATATTTTAAAAAATTAAATGTGATAAAAATCTGTTGAGTGGATTCTTTCATTTTCATAGTTTTTTACTCATTATGCGTGATGCATAACCATCTTTATCTGCATTAACTCTCTTCACATCCCCACGGATATTCTGCACAAAACCCCACAAATCTCTACAAATCTTCTTCAACAAAATCAACATTTCCACATGTCACACTTCTACAAATTCAACACCACAAGCTCTTTGTAAATTTCAAATCTCATTTTTGAATCAGTTTTTAAATTCTGATTCTCATCTTTTGAGGTTGATACCTAAATTTTGACTCTCTTCTCGGATTGATACCTAAATTTCAATTCTCACATTTTCGAGTCAGTACCTAAATTCTGATTCTCAACTTTCGAGGTCGATACCTAAATTTAGACTCTCTTCTGAGAATTGATACCTAAATTTTAATTCTCCATTTTGAATCCGTGCCTTTATTCTGATCTCAACTTTCGAGTTCAATACCTAAATTTTGACTCTTTCACTTTCCCTGCGATTAATACCTAAACTTCAAAACTCATTTTTGAATCAGTACCTAAATTCTGATTCTTATCTTTCGAGGTCAATACCTAAATTTTGACTCTCTCCTTGAGATTGATACCGAAATTTCAAATTTCAAATTTCAAATCTCAATTTTGAATCAATACCTAAATTTTGATTCTCATCTTTCAAGGCCAAAACCTAAATTTGGACTCTCTCCCTAGAATTGATACCTAAATTTCAATTCTCCTTTCGAGTCAGTACCTAAATTCTGATTCTCATCTTTTGAGGTCGATACCTAAATTTCAATTCTCCTTTCGATCAGTACCTAGATTTTGATTCTCATCTTTTGAGGTTGACACATAAATTTCGACTCTCTCCTTGAGATTGATACCAAAATTTCAAATCTCATCTTCGAATCACTATCAAAATTCTGATTCTCATCTTTCGAGGTCGATACCTAAATTTTGACTCTCTCCCTGAGATTGATACCTAAATTTTGACTCTCTCCCTGAGGTCGATACCTAAATTTTGACTCTCTCCCTGAGATTGATACCTAAATTTCAAATCTCATTTTTAAATCAGTACCTAAATTCTGATTCTCATCTTTCAAGGTCGATATCTAAATTTCGACTCTCTCCCTGATATTGATACCTAAATTTCAAATCTCATTTTTGAATCAGTAACTAAATTTTGATTCTCATCTTTCGAGGTCGACACCTAAATTTTGACTCTCTCTCCCTGAGATTTATACCTAAATTTCAAATCTCATTTTTGAATCAGTACCTAAACTCTGATTCTCATCTTTCAAGGCCGATACCTAAATTTTGACTCTCTCCTGAGAATGATACCGTTAAATATTGGTAAATTTCATTCATATGGTCTCTTGTTGGGACAAAATTGGAATAGTGGCAGACAGGAATGTTCTCGATCATGTATAATTCATTGATCCGTGCAAGAGTGAAAGTGATCTATCTACCTCGCACATAAATAACTCCCTGGTTGATTCCATGCAACTTTGTATAAAATTAGTTTCCCATAGGAACAACCAAGGCGGCGGTAGTGTAGCACAGCACTTCCCATCTTCGCCGCACTATCGTCTCTTCATTTTCCCTTGAGGGATTCTTCAATCCATGATTTTTGAATCTTCGTTCCTTG
>NW_018243672.1:23644-27567 GCF_001263595.1 Phalaenopsis equestris | reverse complement strand
AATGGTTTCTCCCAGTTAGGTGAAACTATAATAGGGGTTCTCATTAATTTTTTCTTTAATAACTCAAAGGCTTTTAAACAGCTTTCAGTAAATTCAAATTTCTTGTCATTCTCTAAAAGTTGGCATAGAGGTTTGGTAATTTTTGAAAAATCTTTAATAAAATGACTGTAAAATCCATCATGTCCAAGAAAACTCCTAACCTCTCTTACATTAGTAGGAGGCGTTAGTTTAGATATAACTTAAATTTTTGTAGGGTCTGCTTCCATACCATCTTCCCAAATTTTATGCCCTAATACAATTCCTTCTGCAACCATAAATTGACATTTCTCTTAATTCAGAACTAAGTTAGTTCTTTTGCATAACTCTAAAACTTTTTCAAGATAATTTAAGCATGCGTCAAATGATGTTCCAAATAAGGAGAAATCATCCATAAATACTTTCAATCCATCATCAATTAATTTACTAAATATGGACATCATACATCTCTGGAATGTTGTAAGTGCATTACATAGTCCGAAAGGCATTCTTCAAAAAGCGAAAGTTCCAAAAGAACTAGTAAATGTTGGCTTTTATTGATCATCAGAAGCAATAGGAATTTGATGGCAACCAGTATATCCATCTAAAAAAAAATATTTGTGCCCAACAAGTCTATCTACTATTTGATCTATAAAGGGTAAAAGGAAGTGATCTTTCCTGGTGGCAGTGTTTAATTTTCTATAATCAATGTAAATTATCTACTATTTGATCTATAAAGGGTAAAAGGAAGTGATCTTTCCTGGTGGCAGTGTTTAATTTTCTATAATCAATGTAAATACACCACCCAGTAACTTGTCTGATAGATATTAATTCATTATTTCCTTTTATTTCAACAGTCACTCCTTTCTTAGGAACACAGTGAATTGTCCTTTGTGGATCAACTCTTGGTTTATATTATTCATCTAATATAATTCAATGCATACAAATCGAAGGGCAGATTCCCTTAATATCAGCTAAGGTCCAACCAAAAGCTTTCTTATATCTTTTCAATGTATCTAGCAGCCTTTGCTCTTGCAAATCATTTAATTATGAAGATATAATAACAGGTAATGTAGATGAGTCTCCCAAAAATACATATTTCAAGTGGCTAGGCAATATTTTCAGCTAAAGTTTAGATGGTTTTATAATTGACTGAAATAGATTCTTATCATCATTTTCTGTAATATCTAACACCTCAAATCTTTGCTGAACATAATCTAATTCTTCATTCTCTAATTTTTCCAAAACAACTTCATCACTATCTTTAAATTTCTTCAAATTGTTCTTTCTCTTTAAAATATTCTTTAAAATGTTCTTTCAATAGATGCTCACTAATTTCCATGCAAAAATATTCATTATCTTTTTCAACAGTAGGGTATTTCATAGATTTCGTAATGTTAACAGTCACTTCTTAATCGTTAACTCTCATATTTAATTCTTCTTTTTGAACATCTATTATAGTTTTTCCAGTACCTAAAAATGGTCTCCCTAAAATGATAGGTATTTCTTTATCTTCCTCCATATCTAAAACAATGAAATCCATAGGAAAGATAAATTTATCAACTTTTACTAACACATCTTCTATATTCCCTTAGGATATGTAACTGAATGATCTGCTAACTAAAGAGTTACAGAAGTAGGTGAAACTTCTCCTAATCCTAATCTTTTGAAATTTGATAGAGGCATAAGATTAATGATGGCTCCCAAATCGCATAAAGCTCTTCTATAAAATTTTTCACTGATAGCACACGGTATAGTGAAACTATCAGGATTTTTTAATTTTTTCAGGAAGCTTTTTCTGAATAATTGCACTACACTATTCACTAAGTGCAGTAGTTTCGTTATCCATGAACTTCCTTTTCTTGTTCAGAATATCTTTCATAAATTTCACATAATTGAGCAATTGGTCTAAAGCTTCTACGAAGGGAATGTTTACTGTTAACTTCTTAAGAATTTCTTAAAATTTGGAAAATTGGCTATTCTGTTTGTGTTGCTTCAAACTTTGAGGAAACAGTGGTGGAGGTTTCTCCAAAATAATTTTCATCGGTGTAAATGGATAGTCTAAATCGGGTACTCATGATCCTTTTCTATTTTGGTATCCACTTTCTCTTTTTCAGTTTCCATTTCTTTTTGCACTCTTGATTCCAATTCTTTTCCACTTCGTAATTGTATCGCTTTTATCTCTTTTCCATGATCTTTAGGATTTGGTTCCACAGTACTAAGAAAAGTTCCTAATGTACGGTTACTAAGCGCAGTAGCGATATACCCTAATTGGTTTTCAATATTCTTAATAGTAGTTCCTTGATTTTGTAATTGATTTCCTTGAATTTATAATTGATTCTCTTGATTCTACAATTATTCACCCATGTTTAATACCAGCTCTTCCATAGACAACTTCTTCTCCTTAATTTGAGTGTTACTGTTAAATCTTGGAGGATAAGAAGGTTTATAGTTTACATTTGCTTGGTTGGATGAATTTCCTAATGGGTTCACTACGTTGTTTGCTCATTGTTGATTTATAGAAGAATTGTTATTCCAATTAAAATTTGGATGATTCTTCCAACCGGGGTTATAATAGTTCAAATAAGGATTGTTGGGTCTATTAATAGCATTTAAAGTCTTATATGAAGGTTGAACATCCACAAATTGCCCAGATGAATTCTCTTCCATCATAGGCTCTTCCATCATAGTAGATGTTGGAGAATAATTCATCCCATAATGTTCTAATTTCTTTGATATTGCAGCAATCTGTGAAGCTAACAAAGATATTGTATCAGAATCATAGATACTAGCTACTTTTTTTAGCATTTATCTTTTAGGATTTACCCGCTCAGAGGGCCATTGAAAATTGTTGGTAGCCATTTCTACTATTTATGAATAAGTCTCATCAAAAGGTTTTGATATTAAAGAACCACCAGTCGCAATATCTTGGTTTTGATATTAAAGAACCACCAGTCGCAACATCTTTAATCGATCTAAGTGATCCTACAAATCCATTAAAAAAAGTTTTAATTATCAACCAATCTGGTAACAAATGAGGAGGGCATTTCATAAGAAGATCGTTAAATCTCTCCCAACCTTCGTATATTGACTCTCCATCAAATTGACAGAACGATGTTATGTTAATTCTAAGTTTAGTAGTTTTGGATGGAGGGAAATATTTGGATAGAAATTTCTGTGGAAGTTCTTCCCAACTTCTAATAGATCCTAGTGATAACAAATTTAACCACATCTTAGCCTTAGCCCTCAGTGAAAAAGGAAAAAGACTAAGTCTAACAACATCGTTTGAAACTCTGTCATATTTAAAAGTAGCACACAGTTCTAAAAAACTAGCGAGGTGTAAATTTGGATCTTCATTTGGTGTACCTTCGAATTGATTGTTCTGTATCATATGGATAATAGCAGGTTTAAGCTCAAATGAATTAGTGGCAACATCAGGATTTTGGATAGATAAGTGAATTTCATCTACTATAGGATTTGCATAATCTTGTAGGGGTTTAGGTTGGTGTTCATTCTCTATTCTTTGATTGTTCAGGTTGTCTTCCATTGTATCAGAAATTCTAGGTTCTCTTCTCAATCTTCTTATCTTTCTAGTAGTGCGTTCTAATTCCGAATCGTACGGTATAAGATTTTCAGGTCCAAATTTACGTGTACAATTTGAAATCAGTACAGAGTAAAATAGTTACTAAGTATGAAAATAATTTGCAATTCATTTAAAAATTTTCTAATAATCCTAATTACTCTAATTATAATTTTTGTTTACTCACTCCCCGATAACGGTGCCAAAAACTTGACCACGACTTTATATATGCTTAAAAATATAAGTATTTAATACTGCTGCTAAAAGATTTAATTCCTCAGCAACTGTACCAAAACTTAATAACAATTATAGATTCGATAAATATGGA
>NW_018243672.1:18100-23000 GCF_001263595.1 Phalaenopsis equestris | reverse complement strand
AATTTCTTAAACATTTTCATGGCTTCACCAATTCAAATCACCATGTCACAAATCTCAAGATAAAGAGAAAGATAGAGAAAACTACTAAGATTTAATGGGGAAAACACAATAACTACTCAGATCTCATGGGGAAAACACAATAAAACACGAAATTCATATTTAAAATCAAAGCAAATTCATACAAATTTCAATAAGTAAATAAAACTTATCTCTAACTTCTCCCCAAGAAAACTTCTCGAAGTTTCTCCGAATCTCTTCCTTTCTTTACAACACACAGAATTCCTCTTCGAAGCAGCAAGGAGGAAGAAATCTCTCACTTTCCCTCCACTCTTATAATCTCTCGAAGAATTCCACACAATCCTTACACTCTAGCAAACACTAATGGAACCTTTCTAACCTCCAAGAACTCTAGCTTCTTCTCAATTTTCGACCAAAATCTTCTTTTAAAGTTGTGGATGAGCTTTCCCAAGAGTTGCCTAAGCATCCCTTCAAAATTTGTCCTTATCTAAAGCCTGATTGGTCATAACCGCTGAGCTCACCGTCGGCAACCTCGAGGGCGCCGTCTGCGGGCCTTCTTAATGAATTAATTCTGGAGTCTCGGGAAAATCCACTGTCCGCGGGGTCGATGGCATCGTCGGCACCCTAGTTCAATTCTTCACATTTTGGTCCTTTTCGCTCCAAATTTGCTCTTTTTTGCATTTTTTTGCTCCAATGACCCTAATTCATCATTCCTGCAACAAAACAAAAAAAATACCTTTTATTTAAAGTGCAATATTATCAAAAACACTATAAAATAGGTATGAAAATCTCAACATATTTTTCTCTGGTAAATGATCCACCTGCAGCAGCATTTATAGTAGATCTAATTTATAGCAGATCTAAATGATCCTATTAATTCATTATAAAAAGTTTGAATTATTAACCAATTTGGTAAAGCATGGTGTTGACATCTCCTAAAGGAGATCTTTAAATCTTTTATAGGCTTCATATATCGATTCCCCTTTGAACTGATAAAAAGATGTAATATTGTTTCTAAGCTTAGTCATTTTCGAGGGTGGAAAATATTTAGCTAAATTCTCCCTAAGTTCTGATAGATCTAGGTGCTAATGAATTTAACCAAGCTTTATCTTTGTCCCTTAATGAAAAAGGAAAAAGTCTCAGCCTGACAACATCATTAAACACTCCATCATATTTAAAAGTAGCACATATTTCAAGAAAACTAGCAAGATGTAAGTTATCATCTTCAGTAGGTGTTCCTCCAAACTGATTATTTTGTATCATTTGGATAATAACAGGTTTAAGCTCAAATGAATTAGCAACAACATTTGGAGGTTGAATAGTCAAGTGAATTTCATCTGTTATAGGATTAGCATAATCTTTTAAATGTCTTTGTCGATTTTCATTTATTTGATTATCTAAGTTATTCTCCATTTCATTTAAATTTCTAATTTTTTTTTGTTGTTTTCGAACTTTTCTTATAATGCGTTCTAATTCTGAATTGTAAGGTTTAAACCTTCAGATCCAATACTACAAATAAACAAATTAAATAAGCAAAGAAAAATTTCTTAAAAGTACTGTTAAATTTCAAAAAATATTTAAATACATTTTTTTATAATTTTTTATTTTTTAATGAATTTTTTTTCTTTTATTATTTTATCACTAAATTTCTTAATTTAACAAATCTATTAAATTTGCCGTTACCTTCCCCGGCAACGACGCCAAAAACTTGATCCCCAAAATTATAGCTGTGTAAAATTTATAAAGTTGACTCCACTTTGCAGCGATGCCAAACACTTGGTTCCTTATTTTATGAATAAAAAAATAAAGCAATTTTTGTTGAGATTCTACGTAAGTATACATATCTTTATCAAGTAATTTAGGACTTTTTGATTAAGCCTCAAATATCAATCCCATGAGGAAGGTTTAAATTTGAAATAGAAATTTAAATTATGAAAGGCACAACAACAAAGAAAATATACTACACTAATTTTGAATATTTAATGTGCTATCAGAACTAAATTATCAACTACTAGTAAAACTATAAAGCAAAAGTAAACAATAACTACCAAACTATGTTTTTGTGATAAAGTTATCTAATATGAGAAAGCATCTTGCCCACTATAATGAGTTTTTGGTTAAATGAGAGAGAGAAATTGTTTGAATTTTGTATTGTGCCAAATAGGAGCAATTTAATTCTCTACCCTTAGTCAAGTGTTATAAAGAATCATTAGTTAATCTCAGGTTTAGTCTTTAAATCTGTGGTTAGGCTGGGAGGATACCGCTCTCACTCCAGAGCTCCCACTTCCCTTTCCCTAAAGGCTAACGCTCGTTTTAGTTCTTAAACACAGGCCAAATTGGAAATTTTAGTCTCTCACCCTAGAATCACCAATTCTTCGCCCGATAATATATATTTCCCTATTTATTTGTGCCCAATTCCATGAATGAAACACTCCTTCATGGAATCGAATGTGATTATCACTTTGTTGTAAAACTCATACTCTATTTCCCGAATAGTATGTTTCACAACATATGTTAACATTTCAATTGACCAAATCGAAAATTAAATTAAGAAAGGAGTAAAAAATAATCACAATTTATTTTATATTTTAAAATTAGCACATCCAAATTATCTCTTCATTTTATCACATCTCAGAGTAAGGAAAATTTCAATTGACCAAATCAAAAATTAAATTAAGAAAGGACTGAAAAAATCATCATAATTTATTTTATATTTTAAAATTGACACATCCAAATTATCCCTTCATTTCACCATATCTCAAAGTAGGGAGAAAGACAAAGAAAACTACTCAGATCTCATGAGAAAGATACAAAAGAATATAAATTTCATAAAAAAAAAAGAAAGTTTATACAAGAATCATAAACAAACAACACTTATCTATAACTCATCCTCAAAGCAAATCCCTTGTAGCTCCTCTTGGACTCTTTCTCTCTTTACAAGACTCTTAATTTTCTCTTCGAAGATGTAGGGAAGAAGAAATATCTCACTTCTCTCCCTCTCCAACAACTCTTAAGAGAAATTACACTTAGACTCACCACACTACAAAATACACTCAATGAAACACTAAAGAAAGCTCAATGACACACTAGCGAATTCCTTTTTCTAATCAATTTCAACTCTAAATAGACATAATGTAGGTTTTCCAAGAGGCGTATTAAATAACTCTTCAAAAAGCATCCAAATTTGTCGAAAATTTTTCCCGCCTCCGACATTGGCTCCGTCGCCACCCGTGGTCCGAATTAATTTATATGCTCTCTGTCAAATGGTGTCGTCGGTGCCTAGTCTGCATCATTGGCACCCTCGCTGTTCTGGACTCCTCCTTCATGCCGGTGTCGTCGGCGCCCTCGTTGTTCTCGACTCCTTGATGCTGGCGCCGTCGTCATCCTTGTTGGTGTCGTCGGCGTTGTGTTTTTCTTCCAAAATGCCATTTTGATTCCAAAAATTCCATCCTTTTTCCATCTTTTTTGCTTAAAGTGCTAAAAATCATTAACTCGCAATAAAACATGAAAAATACCTTCGCGCAATATCACCAAAAATGAGTATAAAATAGAGGTATAAAAATTCATATATTTGTTGTGCATTAGTATGCTTTTATAGTGTTATTTAATTTGTGTCATTTTACTTTTTGCAATTTACTTTCACGGCAAAATATTATAACTATTTGAGTGTGCACTTTACTTTACTTACAAAAAATGACAACCATTTTCAAAAATTAATCAACATTTTAAAAAATTTAAAACAAATTATTTCAAAGGTGATTATAAATCATTTGAAATATCACGAAAAATAAAATGTCCTTATGAATTTATGGGAGTCCCTCGGAGGATGTAACCCACGAAGGTAACCCATGGTTGCTATTGAGATCTCCTCAATTTAAATGATCAATTTAAATGAGTTTCATAACTCGTTTAAGTTAAGTAAATTCAAAAGAAGACAGTGATACTGGAATGAGGGAACTGTAGGATCTTAACTGGTATAGCTCTAATTAACTTTAACCCCCTCCCCCCCATGATTGAACTTTAAATCTATCATTTAAACCTTTGAATCTTTAGATTTTAGGACTGCTACTTTTTTAAGGATTCTGGAGCTAGCTTCGTGGGTAGCCTTCTACAACAGCAATTTACAACATCACATCTTTCCTTATACTTAGACAACAAGTCGTTGGATTTTGAGGTTGTTCACCTAGTGCGACATAAATTCACAACTCATCCTTAAGCTTTTGCACAAATATGTTGTGCAATATAAGCCCTAACTGGTTTTAAGATTTTGAGGTTGTCGTTCATCACAACCTAAGCCCTCACATCTTCCAGAATATTTGAGTGATCGTCTCGCACAAAGGTAAGCCTTAATTAATAAAATTGATAGGATTTAACATTTAAATAATTCTTCTCAAAACTGAAGCCAAAACATAGGATAGCTTAGGAAGTCACCGAGTTTCTCCTCCGTCTGGATCTATGACATCCCCTAGTTCTTCCTCTCCTTTGTATTCCATAATAAATGTTCTAAATTTGAGTCATTCCCATTTCACGCCTCTTTGTCTAATCTTTTGAAAAGTCCTATTCCTTTGAATTCGTAACAATAATAACCCCTGATTTTTATCGAGAGTTTTCTTAAGTGTCTTCAGTTTTCTAAGATGTAATTAGCTATAGGGGCTTGCCCTTCTAGGAAACTTTTAAGAACCTAGCTTAATATAAACCCTATTTAATTTTTTTATATTAAATATGGGAACTTGCCGATCAACATAAAAATGTTTTTTTTCGCAGACTTAAATGAATTTCATAAATTCTTTAGTTTATTTAATCGAGCCTCACTGGTAATTAGTGTCTCTACCCTTCCGAATAGATGCATTGCTTGCGGTATTAGGCTCTTTTATTTAAACTA
>NW_018243672.1:3136-17140 GCF_001263595.1 Phalaenopsis equestris | reverse complement strand
TTGTTCCCTCTTTTGCTAAACGAAAGGAGAATATGATTGTGAAAAATACAATTGAGGGATTTACTACCCTCCATTGGTATTTAAAAATGGAATCTTGCTTGAAGTTTGTGTCGTTAACCATATCTCAAAGAAGAAACCAGTGTCAAAAGATTTGGAAGGCTCCTAAGGCCCAAATTCCATAGAAGGTACCTGTTGATGAGTTTCGTCACTAGGGGGAACTTGAATTTCTTGAGGCCTCTCCACTATTACGAGGGAGTAAGTTCCACCCATTAATGGACACTGATGGGCATGAAAATATTCAAAAAATTGCTGCTACCTTGCCATTACTTCATGATTAAGATGAGGAGAAGGAGAAACCCACTCCTATTACCAAATTTCGTACAGTGTTCCAAAGGTTGACTGTTAAAGAAGGATGTTCAGTTGTTGAACTGCTTAAGTGAGTAGGATGTGTGATATCACCTTGGATGAAGAAAGAAATTTTAAGGGTATCAAAGATCAGCTAAAGTTTTGCCAGCTCGAATTCTCAATAGATTCTGCCTAGGAGGTCGAGTTGATACTACCATCATCACCACTGATTTTGTCACCACTGCTGCTCCAAGGTCTGTAGAACATTGACCTGTTAAGGCACGTTTAAGTCTGAGAATACCACATATTTTTTCTCATAAGAGTGCCCCAAAGAAAGAGCAAATAAAGAAGTCACCCAGTACTGTATTTGGACTGCACCGTAGGGAGCATGCCTCTCTCTGACACACTGATGCCTCTGTCGAGACACCACATCTCAAGACATCGCTATCAAAGAAGAAGGTATGGGTACCCAAGATCACTGTACCAATACAGTTTAACGATCCTACAGAGCAAGATTATAGAATGAAGAAATGTTCCAAAGTATCAGGCATCGGTGCAGCTATTGAGTTTCCAAAGCTGAATTAAGGCTTGTCCAAACATGAGTTTCCACTACCAATACCAGAATTAATGGTGGACATAACATTGACACATGCAATTTTATCTTTCACAGATCGATCATCAGGATATAACCAAATAAAGATGGCTCCAAAAGATGTAGCACTTACAACATTCAGAATGCCGATCAGAATTTTGTGATACACAATAATGTCATTCGGGTTGAAGAATGTCAAAGCAACTTACCAACAAGCAATGAAGAAGATCTTTGATGACCTTATTCACAACCAAGTGGAATCTTACATGGATGATCTAGTCAACTTAGGAAAACAAAAAATATACCATTTATATGATTTGAGGATTGTGTTTGAATGATTACGACAATACAATCTCAAGATGAATCCCATAAAGTGTGCCTTCAGCGTCACCTCCGAGAAATTTCTAGGATTCATTGTTTGTCATCAGGGAATCAAGATCAACCCGGATAAGTTTAAAGCTATCTTGGAAATGCCTCCTTCTAAGACCTTGAAACAACTATGTTCCTTCCAAGGAAAGTTGGCATATCTGAGAAGCTTTATTTCTAATCTCCCAAGTAGGTGTCAGCCCTTCTCAAAATTAATTAAAAAGGATGCTAAATTTGTTTGGGAAGAGAAATGTCAGATAGAGTTTGAGGACGTTAAGCAATATTTAATGACACCTCTTGTTTTCACAGCCCCTAATTTAGGAAGACCTTTAATACTTTATACCGCGACCTTAAATGACTCTCTTGGAGCTCTGTTTGCTCAGATCAATGATGAGGGTAAGGAAAATACACTCTATTACTTGAATTACCATCTAATACCAACGAAAGTAAAGTATCCACCTATTGAGAAGCATTTTCTAGCTTTAATTTTCAACACCCAGAAGCTTAGGCATTACATGCTTTCTCATAAAATTACCCTTATTTCGAAAGTTAATCCACTACATTATTTGATGACTCGACCAACACTTCCAGACGTTTAGTAAGGTGGTTGATGATTTTATTGCAATTTGATATAAATTTTGTTCCCCTCCATGCTATCAAGGGAATATTTTAGCAGATTTTCTCCCAGAACACCCACTTCCAACTGAAATGATGAGCTATCAAATGAGCAAATAGAATCATCTAGTGTTTGAAATTAGGAAATGTACTTCGATGGAGCTTCATTAGCTTGAAAGGAAAAGGATTAGAGATAGTTATATCAAGCAAAGAATGAAATGATATATTTTTCATCACATCAGATAAGGATATGTTTAGGTTCTCCTATCACCTGACAGCACCGTGTACAAATAATGAAGCAGAATATGAAGTACTGATCACTGGAATCTCAACGGATATAACAAACATTGCACCTATGATGACTCACAACTTGTCATCCAACAAGTTGCTATTCAAT
Organism: Phalaenopsis equestris; assembly: GCF_001263595.1. Classification (NCBI taxonomy): domain Eukaryota; kingdom Viridiplantae; phylum Streptophyta; class Magnoliopsida; order Asparagales; family Orchidaceae; genus Phalaenopsis; species Phalaenopsis equestris. Next base: position 14,825 of record NW_018243672.1, on the reverse strand, counting down.
ATAAGTTTTTGAAGCCAAGGCTAGGAGAATACCATTAGTACATAATGAAGTTGCTAGAACAGATTCCCAATGTGACCCTATACCGGATTCCTCAGGAAGATAACGGTTAGAATTGACAATCTCAATGGATACAACAGACAATTCCATCTATGGTGACTCACAACTAGTCATCCAAGAAGTTGCTATTCAATATAAGTTTTTGAAGCCAAGGCTAGGAGAATACCATTAGTACATAATGAAGTTGCTAGCACAGATTCCCAATGTGACCCTATACCGGATTCCTCGGGAAGATAACGCCCATGCCGATGCTTTAGCAAAACTTGGTAAGGAACTGACATGCCCACTAGAGGATTCCATTGAAATTATAGTGTAAGGACATTAGGTTTTATTTCAGATCAACCTTGATTAGAAGAGAAGAAGAGATGATGATTGCAGTTGCTGACATTAACGAAGATTGATGTAAGACATTGATAGAATATTTGTAAATTGAAAAGTTGTTAGAGGATAAGTCTGAATCATATCTCATCATGAGAAGAGTTGTTTTATATTCTCTAGTGGGTGATGTCCTCTACAGAAGATCGTTCAATCAGATGGAGCTGAGATGTCTGAATAAGGTCGAAGCACAGAGTAACGTCAAAGAAGTACATGTTGGATTATGTGGAGCTCATCAGTTAAGGACAAAGATGAAAATGAAGATTAAAAAACTCATATATTATTTACCAGCAATGATATTCAATTATATTGATACATCTAAAAGGTGTCACAATTGTCAAGTGCATGGGGTAGTCTTACACCAACCTCCGAATGTGCTACATCCTACTTTTTCCTCGTGGTCATTCGAGTGTTGGGGCACGGGAATAATAGGTCAAATAGACCCTCCATCCTCTAAGGGAAGCATATTTATTCTTGTATTTGTGGATTAGTTTTCCAAGTAAGCAGAAGTAGTTCCGCTAAGAGAAGTTACAACACAACATGTTCTCCAATTTTTCAAGAGTCAAATTATCTACCATTTTGGTGTACCTTGTAGAGTGATTTCCAATGATGGAACAACCTTCAAGAGCACAAAGATAAATAACTTCTTCAAATGACATGGGATAAACTAGAGATACTCTACAATATACTATCCTAGAGCAAACAAACTAGCCGAGGCCTTCAAAAAGATGCTCGTGCAAATTTTGAAGAATATATTGAACTAGAATAAAAGAGGATGACATGATAAATTATTAGAAGCTTTGTGGGCCTACCAGACAATGTATGTAACTAGCACTTAATGTACACCGTGAAACTTCAGATTCATCGTCGCCAATCAGATCACATCAGAAAAAAGTTCAAAACTCGAACTTGAAAAATTAGAAAGTTTCGAGGGAAAACAACTAGAAGCACAACAAAATTTGGAGCTCTACCAAGTAAGGATGTTACAGGCTCATGAAAAATTGTTCCGCCTGAGGGCATTCAAAGTCAGTGACCTCGTTCTTATTTTTAAAAGAAATATTCTTGCACATCGCAAGATGGGTGGAAAATTTGAACAAACTTTGGAGGGACCATTTGCTATAGAGAAGGTTTATTCAAGAGGATCTTACCAGCTGGTGGATTTCTGAGGTGAAAGACCTATGTTGCCAGTTAATGGCCAATATTTGAAGATATACTACACAACATGACATTGCTTGAAATATATTTTTGAAAATGTTGCTTGTTCTAGGGTTGGTTACTTGGCCAGCGTCTGTGACTGGGTCCAAAGTTTTGTGATAAAATTAACCTGTATAAAATGAAATTTTTTCAATTTCTCTACCTTAGTTTTCTTCTTTTTTAATTTTTAAATTTCACAAAATTAATTTAAAATAATAAAATACTTGCACTTGTCTAAGTTTAAAACTTGTTTAATAACTTGTTCTTATTCGTTTTGAATTTTAGCTCACTGCTATTTTTTCTATCTTCTGTAGAAAGATGTCGGGGTAAAAACTGATTTTTGCTTTTAGAGACGACTTGAATCTCACACTAAATGAGGAAAGGGCAGCCCAGGGTGGCATCATAGACTTTTATTTGCACTTTGGTCAGGTCAACATGGACTACGAGGGTCCTCTGATGAACATAGTCAGTCGTCAGGAGATAAAAGGATTACCATCACTGTTAAGGATTGTTACCAAAGAAGACTCCTCACTGAAAAGTAAGAAAACAATAGAGAACCATTCATCTACAGTCCATGGTAACTGTACCGATGGTGAATTTAATCAGTGCTAATGAAAAGAGTGTCATATGCATCACTCAGATGAACACAATTCCGTAATGCTAATCGTCGCAAGGAAAGGGCTTTCTTACCTCAGGAGAAAAGAAGTATAGAAGAAGCAGAAGTGACACACACCCCGATTCCTAAGTGGGAAATCTATGATCCATGCATGAGGAAGACTTCTAACAATCCTCCTGTCTTGGAGGATGAGTCAAAGTTTGTTGTAGAGCAGACAACCAAAAGTTCTAGATGAACTTTATAATGGTTGTCCTATATGCAACATTGAAATTCCAATGCAAGCACCGACAACAAGAGCATTTATGGAGTGCTCGAGATGTAATTTCCTCCATTTGGAGCACTACAGTACCTTTGAAGAGTATAAAACCGCTGATATAGAGTGCTAGGAGGTCGCACACCCAGATACTGAGTCAAATATTCCATTACATGCAGAGCCAGGTCAGACATGGCTTCCTGCAGACATTGAAATGAGGGAGCAGCCCCGCTAAATTCAAAGGATGCCTACGACACAATTAGAAAGAATGAACAAATTCAAAAATAGAGAATTTAAATTCTATGAAGAAATCCAAGGGAAATTTGTCAACATGTTGGAAGGTCGAGAATTGCATACGGAAGTTTTCTCTAAAAATGATGAAAGAAAGATTCTTGACTGTGTATTTTAGTTGAGAGATAGGGGTTGAGCCAGTTCGTAAATGAAAAATACATACTCAGAGCCATGTAAATGGATGCTCGGGAAAGGCAAGATAACCATTCATTGTGGTTGCTTCTACAACTTTACCGAAGATAGGCTAGGGAACCCCTCAGATATCCTGAGATACGACAAGGTGGATCCTGTGCATTCTGAGTTAAAAAGAATGTTTAAAAGGATGGTTAGGTGAAGTATACTTCTGGCAGTCTGCATCTTGAAAGCTACATAATCAACATTTATGATGAAGGAGACTATATTCCTCTGCATATTGATCATCGTGATTTTGTAATACCCTTCTGCAAGGTGTCCTTCATGAGCCAAAGTAAATTTTTGTTTGGGAAAGAAATTGATATGGTTGGCCCTATAGAATTCAGAAAATCCATCAAGATTTTGAGATAAGTTTTAAGGCCACCTTAAATAGAATATGATGTCTGATTCTCTACCCAATTTCTCTGAGATAAGTATAAGACCACCTTAAATGGGGTATGACATTTTATTCTTATCTTTTGAGATCGGTTTTAAGACCACCTTAAATGGAGTATGGCACCCAGAGATTATGTCATTCGATTCTCTACCCAAATTTCTTTGAGATAGGTATAAGACCACCTTAAATGTGGTATGAAATCCTATTCTCATCTTTCATGATCGATTTTAAGACCACATTAAATGGAGTATGACATTCAATTCTCTACTTAATTTCTTATAGATAGGTATAAAAGCACCTTAAATGGGGATGAAATCCTATTCTAATCTTTTGAGATCAATTTTAAGACCACCTTAAATGTAGTATGGCATCCGATTCCTTAATTTCTCTGAGATAGTTGTAAGACCACCTTAAATGGGGTATGGAATCCTATTCCCACATTTTTAGATCAGTTTTAAGACCACCTTAAATGGAGTATGACATCCGATTCTCTACCTAATTTCTTCAAGATAGTTATAAGACCACCTTAAATGGGGTATGGAATCGTATTATAATCTTTTGAGATTGGTTTTAAGACCACCTTAAATGGAGTATGACATCCAATTCTCTACTCAATTTCTTTAAGATAGGTATAAGGCCACCATAAATGGAGTATGGTGTCCTATTCTCATCTTTTGAGATCAGTTTTAAGACCATCTTAAATGGAGTATAGCATCTGATTCTCATTCCAGGATTGATACCCAAATTTCAATTCCCATTCTGGGTCAGTACCTAAATTTTGAGTCAGTACCTAAATTTTGGTTCCCATTATAAAAAATTGTTGAATTTTGAAATCAAAATCAAAGTTTTCTAACATCAAATTGAAATTGAATCATTACCGTAACTGTCATTTTCTTTTCCTGATGGCTGTTTTTGGAATTCCTTTCCTTTTAATACCCAGCAAGAGTTTTAAATCCTCAGTTTCGATTGAAAATTCACTCGCAAATTCCACAACGGAAACAACTGTCACTCAATTTTATGCTAGTTCTAAGTATGTTGGCTTAGACATCTTTGTTGGTTTTGTTGATCTCTTTGGTCAACGCCAATACGTGGGATGTGATTGCCCGACACACCACACCTATTGGGTGTCCATTTGTTGACCTCACTTTTGGTTGAGGTCTAATATTTCCTCATTAGTAACCGAGGTTCTAGCCATAGGACGTTCCTGTTGACTATTCTTAGGGAACTAGAAAGGGAATCCTCACCATTAGTAATTTTAAACACTTCTTTGCTCAACTTGAAGTTCCACATATTGGTGTTAATCTCTAGCACTTAGTCGGTGAGCTCAATATGGGAGAGCTCAAGGAGAGTCCCTATAGGATCACTTGGCCTTAGGGTTAACCCTCTCATGGTGTGGTTTTGGTTGGTCTCACACACACTTGCACATTACACTTCCATTCACTGTCTCAAACCCAAACATGTTTAACTTTTATCCTTTAACACTTTGGGAGACTCATGTAGATGATCCTCTGGACCCACTAGCCCTAAGTTAGGTTTTAGCTAAGATCAGTACATGGATGTCCCAAAGTAGGGAATTCTATTGGTCCATGACTCATGTATTGTGGTTGGCACCCAAATTTTACCAAAATACCCATCTTAATATTTTGCCCCCAAGTTTATCCAAAATTACCAAATTACCCTTGAAACCCCAAAGTTGGCCAAAATTCCCAAAATTGCCCAAATTTAATAAAAAATCATTTCAAACCATCCAAATTGCCCAAAAAATTTCAAAAATTTTTAAATTACCAAAATACCCGTCATTTGGCCAAAATTACAAAAATACTCTTGTGACCCAAATTATCCCAAAACCATCAAAGTCACTTCAAATGTCCCCAAAATGAGTTTGAACTACTCCATTGGGCTCAATTTGACCAATTTGATCTATTTTGACCAAAAGCCCCAAATTACCTTTAAGGGCCCAATTACCCCAATTCACTCCCAATGTCCACCAGTTTGATCCCAATCTTCCCTAATTTAAATTCTAAAATCAAACTCATCATGAATAAGCTTGATTGAAACCAAATCCTAGACCAATTGGCCCACATTTGAATTTAATTTTAACCCAAATAAAAAAGCCCTAATTTGCCCAAGACCAAAATCTCACGCAATTGAACTCCCAAATCTATCAAATTACCCTAATTTTGCATCATAAACTCTTTACAACATTTCCCCATATCAAATTGAAAACCTTAATTGGCCTTGGTCAAGCCTCAATTTCACTCAAAGATCAACTTAGACCAAAACTCCCAATTTTGCCCCAAATTGGCCATGTCCCCAAATCCCACCAAAATGAACTCCACAACACCAAAATTTCCACCCAATTAATATCTAAAATTCTTCATGACAAACACCATCAAATTGAACTTCCAAATCAATCCAAAATCACTTTAAATATTTTCTAAACTCCTTGTGGCAATCATCTACACCATTTTGATCAATTAATTAAGTCCAATGTCTTGAATTTCCCAAACTAAACCCAACTTCAAGCCAAATTTCCTAAAATTGAATTCATGCACCAAAGTTGACCAAGCCAAGCAAAATTGATCAAACTAAAGCCACTAAAGCCACCACTTGTACTCTAGTGACCTGCCTAGACCCACCTAGCCCACCCTACATGAGCTATGGACCAATGATCCCTTGATTTAAGGGACCTCATCCCATTTTTGGCTTAAACCAAAATATCCTTGCCATCATGACTTACCATTCAGATTTAATGATCATTAACCCTCCCATTGGCTCACCTGTCTGCCTGAGCACCTCCTCTCACATGGACAGCAGGCCTAGTGGCTAGAAAAACCTAAAACTAAGAGCCACCTCCACCCAATCTAAACCCAAACTCACCCATCCAAAATGGTCAGGTCCAACTGGCTTTGACACATCTCTCCCTTCCACATAAGAATCTAATTAAACCTGGATTGAAGCCCAGCCAACCACCAATTCTCCCTCTATTTAAGTCACCTAATCCATGGCTAAACTAAGAGCTAATCCCATTCTTGCAGAAACTCTGCCGAATTATTTCAGAGCTCCTCTAAGACCTCTTAAGTCCATTCTAACCATCCTCCAGCCAATTACACCACCGCCTGAGCTCAATTTTTGAGGTCAAAACCAGGAAAAATTTTGGCCATCCTTTAAAACCTCTAAAACCTTAAATTGAACTGCCCTTAAACTTCCCCAAAGAAAAAAAAGGAAGTTCCCCATAAATATCCAGCTCTGTTAAGCACCCTAACCTAGTTTTTGACCAAATCAATACCCCCATTTCATTAAAATTATACTTGGAGCTATAACCCTAGGGAAACCCAACTCATCCAGGAGGTTCGTGGGAGGCCTCCCCTCTCAGACAAAGGTATAAACCATTAACCTTAATTTTGAGCTCAATTTCACAAATTGTGAAGAGAAGTTTAATTTCATAGCATTGTAACCATATAGATGTGTTCTCCTTGAGTAGATAAAGGAGTAGAAACAAACTCATGCAATTTGTTTGAGTATCAAGTGAGATCTTAAGTCTAGAAGTAGTGTGGTTCACAGGCTCTAGCCACCTGGGACGATAACGGAGAGTCATCCGATCGCACGTTTTTTGCATGGACTGATGAGATCGTATCGGACGAGCTCTTGGTGCATGAACAGTAGGCGGAGTCAGCGCTGATTCAGATGGTGGCGTCGATTTAGAGCATGTCGTGTGTCCTTTCAGAGATCTAGGGTTGATTTTTGAACTAATTTAATGAGATTTTAAAAAAATAACATGAATTATGGTAAACACTTCTAAACACCAAGAGCCCTCACTCGTTTTAGGATTTTGAGAATGTCACTCTTCATGACCTAAACCCTCATATCTTTCAGGCTATTTCTGAGACCGTCTCGTACAAAGGTAAGCCCTAATTAATAAAATGGGAAGGATGTAACCTTTAAATAATTCTTCTAAAAAATGAAGCCAAACCATGGGATAGCTTGGGAATTCACCGAGGTTCTCTTCAAGATCTATGTCACCCCCTAGATATTCTTCCTTTGTATTCCATAAAAAATTTTCCAAATATTAGTCATTCTCATTTCACACGTCTTTGTGCAATCTTTTGAAAAGACCTATTCCTTTGAATTCTTAAAGACAATATCCTTTGATTTTTATCGAGAGTTTTTTTAGGTCACTTTGGTTATCTAAGATGTAATTAACTATAGGGTCTTGTTCTTATAAGAAACTTTTAAGAACCCATCTTAATATAAATCATATTTAATTTTTTCGTATTAAATAGGAAATTTCTCGGTCAACATAAAAATGGTTTTTTTTCTGCATAGTTAAAAGGATGTCATAAATTCTTTAGTTTATTTAATTGAGCCTCACCGATAAGTAGTGTGTCTACCATTCAGGATAAATGCATTACTTGTAGTATTAGGCTTGTTTATTTAAACTACTGAGTATATAAGATCAGTTCAGTCTCATTTTTTTAAAATTTAAATTACTACTTTTCCTAAATTATATATTTAAAAATTAAATTAAACTGGGTGTCGGTATATATATTTTGGCAACCAAAAAGTTCTAATTTGGCGACTGATAGTGTGTTGAATCTCTTATTCATAAAGCCTCTCTCCTTGATCAATCTCTTCTTCATAAGAACTCTATTGTGTAACTTTTGAGCATCAAAATTAAGAAACTGCCTCCTATTGAAAATCCTATAATTTGAAGTGTCTTTTGAGTTGGAATCCATGGGAACAAATGGAATGAATTCCTTTCCCTCCTTTTCCAATTTTAAAATCTTTAAATAACCATTTTTAGGAGTTATTGAGGTAGAAAATTGGCCAAAATTGTCCAAAATTGCCCATAGAAGTTCCAAATTGCCTCTGTAACTATGGCGCCTTCAGCATCGAATTCTAGTGCCTCGGGCGCCGCTCTCTATAGTCTGATGCCTCTGGTGCTAGAATAGATTTCTGCACCATTTTGCTTATAGTCCAAATAACAATCAAATCTTCCATATAATTCAGTAATTAAAGATATTTTAATGTATTTTCTTAATATGTCAGTCTCCCAAGTACACGAAATTCATAAAGAGAACTTAAATATAGATATATATAATATTACTTATATAAAAAGAAATTTCACATCTTTAACAAAGATGACTTTGGGTTGCATCCCATAAAGCGCTTGGTTGAATGTCGTGAGCCTCACATTCACAGTCTCTACTCTGGGTGATCCAACATTAAAGTCTCTTTAAAATTTGGCTTTTGACCATCAAAATATAGTTTCAATCTGTGCCTATTTACTTTAAATATCTTTCCAATTTTTAGATCTTCTATATCAATAACTCTATAGAGGTAAAATTTTAAAACAGTGAATGGACTTGACCACTTAGGCTTAAGTTTTCCAGAGAATAAATTTAATCTTGTATTAAATTGTAAAACTTCCTGTCTGGGCTCAAATTACTTTTTTATTATCTTTCAATCATGCCATTCTTTTATTTTCTCTTTAAATATCCTAGCATTATCATATGATTCATTCCTAATTTCTTCAAGCTCATTCAGTTGCAACATTCTTTTCTCACCAGCATCTTTTAAATTAAAATTAAAGTCTTTAATAGCCCAATAAGCTTTATGTTTCAATTCTACTGGTAAGTGACAAGTCTTCCCATAAATTAATCTATATGGGGACATTCATACAAGTCTTTTTAAAGATGTTCTATAAGCCCATAATGTAGTATCCAATCTAGCAAACTAATCCATTTAATTAGGATTTACAATTTTTTCCAAAATACTTTTAATTTCATGATTAGATGCTTCTGCTAGACCACACGTCTAGGGATGATAAGCAGTTGAGATCCTATGTATAATATCATACTTCTCAACAAAATTTTCAATTCTTTTATTCATAAAATGAGATCCTTCATTAGTATTGATTACTTTCCATATCTTGTAAAAATATTTTTGATTAAAAATTTTGAAACACTCCAAGCATCACATCGAGGTAGAGCTATTACTTCATTCTCTCTTTGATACATAGTCTACTGCAATATATATATATATATATATATATATATATATATATATTTCAACGAAGGTATAAATGGTCCCATAAAATCCAAATGCCAAACATAAAAAATTTCAACTTCCAAAGTAAAGTAAAGGGGCATTTCTTTTCATTTTGAAATATTACCTCGTGACTGACAACGATCACATGTTTTTATATATATTTTAATATCTCTAAACAAAGTAAGCCAAAAATATCGAGATTGTAAAATTTTATGAGCAGTTCTATCAATTTCAAATTGACCCCTAAATTTAGGATCATGACATTTTTGAATGATTTCTTCAATTTCTTCATAAGGCACGCATCTCCAAATAACTAAATCTTTATATTGTTTGTATAAATATGGGTCATCTCAGAAGTAATTTTTTTCAACATAAATAAATTTCCTCTCTTGTTCCTTTGTCAATCCATAACATCACTAATAATGTAGTTGACATTATCAACATACCATGTTATTTCCCACTCTTTAACAGTACATAGTTGTTTGTCTGAAAAAGTTTTATTAAATTTTCTTTCAAGATCAAATATTTCTTCTTATTCTATCCTAGATAGATGATCAGCTATTTGATTATTAGATCCCTTCCAATCTACTACTAAGAAATCAAATTCTTGCATCACATATACCCATTTAATTAATCTTAGTTTCACATCCTTCTTTTGCATCAAATATTTTTTAGTTTAGTGGTCTATACGTACAACACATTTAGTTCCAATCAGATATGACCTAAACTTATCAAAAGCATAAATAATTGCTAATAACTATTTTTAAGTAGTGATATAATTAACTTGAGCATCATTTAAAGTTTTACTAACATAATATATAGCTTTAAAATCTTATTCCTATCTCTGCCCTAGAACAACTCCAATTGCATAATCACTTGCATCACACATTAGCTCAAATGGTTTCTTCCAATAAGGTGAGACTATTATAGGGGCATTGATTAATTTTTTCTTTAGTAATTTGAAGGCATAAGGAATTCTTCGATAAAATAAAAATTTGCATCTTTTTCTAAAAGTTGGCATAAAGACTTAGTAATTTTTAAAAAATATTTTATCTACCGCCTGTAAATGTTGCATGTCCTAAAAAAACATCTAACCCCTCTCACAGTAGTAGGAGGTAATTTAGTAATAACTTGAATTTTGGCCAGATCTAATTCCATGTCATTTTTAAGAAATTTTATAACCAATTACATTTCCTCCTACAACCATGAATTGACATTTTTCCTAATTTAAAACTAAATATGACTTTTCACATCATTCTAAATGATTTAGAGATAATTCAAATGAAGTGCCAAACATAGAAAAATCATCCTTAAGACCTTCTATTCTTTCTTCAATTAAATCACTTAAAATTGGCTTCATACATCTTTGAAATGTTATAGGTGTGTTACATAAACCAATGGACATGCATTTAAAAGCAAAAGTGCCATAAGAATTAGTAAATATTGTCTTCTCTTGTTGCTCACTGACCGACTTTTTGTAATTCGACAAAAACAAGAGTTTGATGGTGCTACTAGAAGATTTATATTCCAACAAGGGCGTCCAAATACTTGATCGCGACTTTATAGATGTGTCTAATTTGATTAAGATGTATAAATATAATATTCAATAATGTTAAAGTCAAATTTGTCAACACAAGTATACGTATCGCTAGAGTAATATAGGGCTCTAATGGAGTCTTAGATATCGATCCCACAGGGAGTAATTAAATTTATGGACTAAGATTTTATGAAAAGCAATACTTCAATTACAACAACGAAGTTCAATTTGCTTAACTATCACTAATTGACAATTGAAATAAATATGTAATTTTATCTATAAAATAACTAAATATGTTAATGAAGGTACAATTGAGATATATAAGAAAGAATCCTTCTCCTTTTCAAGAATTATAGTGAAATGGACAAAATGAATTAGTTAAAATTATATTGTGCCAAATAGGAGCATACCTATTCTTTACCCTTTGGTCTAGGCATAAAGAACATTGACTAATCCTATGCTTGGTTACTGATTCTGCGGCTAGGCTGGGAGGATACCGGCTCTCGCATAGGTGGCAAAATATCACTTATAATATAATTAACAATATCAGCATACCATGGTATTTTCCACTCATTAATATTATAAAGTTGTTCATGAGGGAAACTGTCTGTAATTTCATTGTCAGTGTCGGAAAATTCTAGATTTTCTAATCTTGACAAATGATCATCAATCTGATTATCAGTTCCCTTTCTATCAATAACCACAAGATCAAATTCTTGCATCAAAAGTATCCATCTAATCAACCTT
>NW_018243672.1:0-811 GCF_001263595.1 Phalaenopsis equestris | reverse complement strand
CTATGCTCTTTCGCTGCAAGGTCAACTCATTCATCAAATCAGAGAGGGTAGGGGAACTAGAAGGTGGAAGGTCATAACTTGTAAAGGTGACATATCTACTAGTAGAAGGTTCTTGACTTCTACTCCCAGTTCTCCATTTCTCATGGGATTCATAAGTCTTCAAATTAGCTTTACTAATGGGTTTCATATGATAAACCCATTCTTCATCTCCAAATTCTACTACAGAAAGTTTGCAAATTGTATAAATAAGTCCAGGATGTCCTAGACCTCCACTAGTTGCACTCCTTGTCGTAGTCAACATATTCTTAAGAATTATTATCCCCACATATAGAGTTCTACTATTCTGAATACAAAAATTCAGAATAAATCTATCTCTAGTTACCTCACTATGGTGACTATGGTGATAGGTATGGTGATAGGTAAGTAACAGAGTAGAGGAAATGAAATAGTGTCACGCCTTAGAGGTGGCATTCAACATGGAAGCAGAAAAATTTACCCTTTCTCGCTGCTTTATTTTCTATGTTCCTTTCCCATCATTGAGAAAGTTGCTCACATCATTATGGGGGCCTTCCGTTGTACTAAAGGATTCATAGTGGCAGCTATAAGAGTCTGGGACTTTGTAAGAAGTGTTGATGAGGGCAGCAGTAAACTCAACAGGGAATCCACGCACTTGAATGATTCCTTTATCAGAATATATCACATTGGCATAGAACTCCTTCACAACATTTGCATCATCTTTATTGGTGGGGTAACATAAGTTTTCCTATCTCTACTCAGCAATAACTCGTTCGATTTCTCCTCCCGAACTTTC
>NW_018243671.1:0-490 GCF_001263595.1 Phalaenopsis equestris | reverse complement strand
TCTATTTCAACAGTTCAATCTTTTAAGATTCGTGCAGACATTTTACTGTATACAACCACAACAAAGGAGATTCCAAATGCAAATTTCAATTTACCGAACCAAGCGACCCATGACATCCGAGGATCACCGTCAACGACGTCAGATGCCTAAATTAAAATACCCGCGCTATTAACTTGATACGCCTCTCGCACGTGCCGGGTTACGAGCGGGAAAATCACCCACCTTCACGGATGTTAACGCAGCGGTGGAGTTATGAGCTATCTCCTCCGCTGACGCCGCCCTTGCCCTCTCCCAACATCTTTAAAATTTAAAGCATATCCCTCGAAACTCCACTCTCCAATCATCCAATGGGCAACTGCTCGCGGAAGCCCAAGGTCCGAACCCGCTCTTCTACACCCCCAGCGGATCCCTCCCCGCCGGCCGTCGAACTCCACGGATCGGAAACCTCCCTGATAGCATGGCGTATCCGCGTTGCGCTTCTCTATAAACT
>NW_018243670.1:0-455 GCF_001263595.1 Phalaenopsis equestris | reverse complement strand
GATTAAAGCATTGAAGAGTTGCAATTAACAAATTATACGAGTGTGAAGAGACGAAAAAACTTGGCTTGATTCACAGAAAAGCAAACCAAATACGAAGGAGACGAAGAAATTCAAAGTTTAGAACCCAGTGCGGGACTAACTTCACAAATCACAACGCCCAGGCGGAGCTAGTCCACCAAAACACCTATCAAGGGTCCGACCCCACATAAAAGATAAAGTCCTAATGAACTCCTGAACCTCTTTATTCAAAGGTGATTGAACAGACGGTCTTGAAGTCCAAAAGAGTTGATCATACTTACCCAAGAAAGAAATGGGTGGAGCATGTCAACTGAAGAAGGGTAATTTGGTCCATGAGGGAAATGAACACATTACCGATGTATGAAGATAAGATTCTCTGATTTAAAAGGGGAGAGAAGCTAATCCACAGCGGAGTCGCCAAAATTTGTTGGCACTAA
>NW_018243669.1:0-2659 GCF_001263595.1 Phalaenopsis equestris | reverse complement strand
TTGGTTTCTTTCTAGTTAGCTAAGTTTATTATCAACGTAATTTCTTCATTAGGAGTTGTTTAGTTGAAAATTTTTTAAAAGTATTTTTAAATTTAAATATATTATAAATATAAAATATTTAAAACAATAAATACTTGATTAGTTGTAAAGTAAAATCAGAAGTAAGTAAATTGAATTAATTTTTTATATTTATTTCTTGACCATATATTTTTTACTATGCTACTTTTTACAACAAATCATTAGCTTATGAAATATTTTTTAGGGACATAATTTGAATGACAGATAGACTGATGGGGTGGTGATAATGGAGGTCAAAAACCTAAATGAAGTCAGTTAAGTCAATATCATCATGGGTGGCATGAAGATACCAATTGTGTCAATAATATAATCGGTTGCATGAATAAATGATAACAAATGTTGACAACAACAACATGGACTATGACAATGACAGGCAATAACCCCAAATGTGATTTGGAAGGACGAGTTACATTGCAATTTTGACCACACCTAATAAATTGTGTAACGTGTCATATTCAAAATATATCAACAAATGAATTGAAAATACATAAAAAATGACCTCATTAAGAGGTATTATAAAATCCTCAAAACCTTATTTTGTATTCATTTTTCACTAAATAAAATATACACTGAATTTAAAGCACCCATCTTTTAAGCACGTCTGGCAAACAGGCTTTTAGTACTTCAGTTGCATTGCCACCTACAAAAAAAAACTGTTAAATGCATTTAATGGATAGTTTCAAAGCCCAAATAAAATAAAAGTACATAAGAAGCCCATGAGTCAAGCCCAGCTCATAAGGACCCCTATCCACACCAAGTTGCATTGATGATGCATTGCCTTTCTCATCTTCAACAGAAAGGGCTCCCATCCCCAGTTCATGACTCTTCTTCGTGATCCTTCTTCCTTCCTCCAAGCGTCCAGATTTCTCCATAAACCATTTTCAAGAAACTAAGGCATGTGACTTTGTCTTCTTCTTCTTCCTCTTCTCTATATAGTCTCTCTGCTCAGATTAAAACCCCACTTCAGCACAAAAAACTAGTACAAGCTCAAATGGCTTCCTCACTCTCTCCCTCTGTTCCCACCATCTTCTCCGACTTAAAATTTAAATTCCACTATAGATCTCACCGCCTACACCTTTCCTTCTTCCCGAAAAAGCTTCCTTCGCTCTTCATTGCGAGGTCAGCGGATAATGGAGCGGGGGCGGCGGGCTCCGCTGTGGTGGAGGAGAAAGTGAAGGTGACGAATCTTCCTGAGGAAGAGAAAAGCGTGGAGGTGAAGGACAAGGGGGAGGATTCTCTGAGTTCGAATGGGGTTGCGGTTGCCAATGCGGAGGTTTTGACTTTCAAGGATCCGAGATGGGTTGGGGGGACATGGGATTTGATGCAGTTTCAGAAGAGTGGGCAGACTGATTGGGATGCGGTCATCGATGCAGGTAAGCTATTGTTTCATCTCAGCTATTTTGCTTTTGATTTTTAGTTCGGAGATTCTTTTCAACTGGGTTGGATTTAGAATTGTTTTGTTTTAGTTTTTGATCTTTTTTTATATATTAGTTTGATGGATTTGGTTGTTTAACATAATGTTGTGGATACTGAGTGTTTTGGGTTTTCTGTTTCCATAATTGTTCGGCTGAATCTTTTTTTCAGGATTTTCAAAGTGTCATCCAATCGTTTGTGGGCTATTTGATTGCAGCTGGCTTACTGGAATAATGGATTTTACTCTATTTATGAAGAAAATCCCATCATTTTATTTTACAAAAATCTTCTTAACCTTTGATCCACCATTTCTCCTCTTTATACTCGATTTTTTTAGAATCTTGTTCTTTTGAACATGATGATATGCCTAAACCTTATTAATTGATTTTCTACCGTCTTATTTTTTATAGAGATTTAAGTTTATATAGCATTCTTAAATGCTTGTTGCTTATGCAAACGGATTGAGTAATTATGACGAATTTGCGTAATCAAATACTAATTAATCCCAAAATTTTCCTTAATCTCTTAATCTTACCTGCTACATGACAGTACTTAAAAATACTTTTTTGTTTGCATGAGGGGATCTACATGCATGCCACTAAATTCTTTATGTTTTTTACATATCAACACCTAAACTATGATAGTAACTTATATAACTTACAAATCTTTAACATGAAAAAAAAAATGTCACTAATATTATCTTTTCTAGAGTAAAATGCACCTTTTCATGCATATGTTATGATGTGATTTTGACTGTAAATTGTTATATAAGTTAAATATCAAAGTTTAGGTGTTGGATCTGTAAATACATAAGAATTGTGCGGTATGAATAATAGTCTAGTTCCATAGCTAATAGAATTAAAATACTTTAGTAAACTCACTTCCAAACCTCTAATCTCCTAGTCTGTCAAATGTCTGGCAAAAAAGTTCTGAAACATTAAAGGAAATGTACATATGTAGCACAAAATTCTTATGTTTTTCAATAACTCACCCCTAAACTTTCATATTTACATACATAACACTTTGGTGTTTTAAACCTATGCATGAAAATGTGTATTTCACTTTTAAAAAATAATAATAATATTATTTTTTATGTGATATTAAAGATTTGAGAGTTGTATGTGAATATGGAAGTGTTACGATCTGAAACCAAAATCAGCAAGCAAGC
>NW_018243668.1:0-473 GCF_001263595.1 Phalaenopsis equestris | reverse complement strand
AAAATTGATATGAAATTAGTATGAAAACATGAATTAACACCTAACATAATTTTATACTATTAATTGTTCACCCAATCCACTGATTGGATGTATGTTTATTAAAACTTAGTTCATTATCATCCCAATTTTATAACCATGACCTAAATTATTTCAATTTTTTACCTTTCAATTTTTTTAATTTATCTAAGCATACATAAATTGACTAGGACAACATTAAGGTAAATGCAATCGATCTGGTTATTTAATTAATCTTAAGTTAACTAGGAAAGACTCTAGCTTCACCTTAGACCCAATTGACCTAAAATCACCGTGATTAGGTTAATAAAATCTGAAAGGAAAATCTAAGGGCCTCATTAATTAACTTAGGGTTAGCACAAAATGAACTTAGGTTAAAGTAAGACTGGCGAGTTAACAAGGTAGAGAAAATAATTTTTTTTCCTCCATTTCCTATTTTCTTTTATATATTCAAACCT
>NW_018243667.1:0-388 GCF_001263595.1 Phalaenopsis equestris | reverse complement strand
TTGGTTAAAGTGATATTGATGGTAGCTATACTTCTGCATATGCTGGATAAGGGGCCTGTTTAGAGATGCTTATGGGAAATGTATTACTTTCCTTGCTTCTTCCTGTATTATTAATTCTTCTCTAGAGGCTGAAAAATTGTGCATCACTTGTTGCACTACAGGTTGTTGTCCCTTTACAGTTAAGGTATTTTGTGTTGGAAACTAATTTTGAGGGACTGTTTTACATCCTTACGACCAAGGTTAAACCTCCTTGGTATCTTATCACTTTATTGAGAAGAATTTGGTCTTTCATTTTAAGATAAACTCAATTGTCTTGAAGGTTAAACCTCCTTGGTATTTCATTTTTAGACAAGAAGGTTAAACCTCCTTGGTATCTTATCACTTTATT
>NW_018243666.1:0-777 GCF_001263595.1 Phalaenopsis equestris | reverse complement strand
GGAGAAGATAAGACCTCACAAAAATGAGGTCAACAGCTGACTGACTGTTTGTGGCAGTGGTTTGAAAACTATTTATTTGCAGATGTTTGTAGATAAGAGTCAACATTATTTCGGATCGTAAGAAAAACTACGAAAATTACTTACAAATCACCACAATTATGGGCCGCTTAGGGGAAGAGAAAGAGAAAGGCAACACATAGTTGAGAGAGACACGTCAGATGCGGAGAGAAGCGAGATGAGAGCGGAGAAGAGGATCGAAGACACCTCGGGCACGGGAGGGGCAAGCGGATGACGGGGTGGGTAAGTAAAGTTTAAGTCCAAACGCTAGGCCGCGAGGTTGAGCGACTGGTGTATAATATTATTCGAGCCGTGCGTATCGCCAAACACCCGTCGAACGCGAAAACCAAACGCATCACCCACGTTTTCAAACAGAGAAACCATGAAAATGCTGCGTCAAACGACCATTATTTCTTTTTATGCAGATAATACTACTGCTATCCAGATTATTGTTAATTCTTTCTTTCAAGAGCACACGAAATACATTGAAGTGGACTGTCATTCTATTCGAGAAGCTTATGATAATTATGTTATTTCTCTTTCTCATATCTCTTATGATCTCCAAACGGCTGATATATTTACTAAGGCTCTCTCTAGGTAGCGTCATTAGTTACTTGTTAGCTAATTGACGCTTATTGATCAATCAACGTCAATTTGAGGGGGGATATCAATCAAGACTGACATAAATTAAGCAACTAGAATTAGGAGTTTCCTTATTTA
>NW_018243665.1:0-1552 GCF_001263595.1 Phalaenopsis equestris | reverse complement strand
TTACGATTTAAGTGATGTTAACAATTTGATAAACTAAGCATATTAAGATGGCCGTCTTGAAATTTAAGGATTAGTACATTTCTCCAAGTCATAAACTAAGTTCAACTAATTGTATTGTACAATGAATGTTGGTTTCAAGTTCAATCAAGCAAATTTTCATTTATTTTGATCTACCAATGGATTGTATTGTAAGATGCTTGATCATAGAGTATGATAATTTTACATTCAAAAACTGTTCTACATATAAATTAAGAATATTCAATTCATTCAAATTGGCATTTTCACCTTATGGTATGATGTTGCTCGTATAACACAATGTTCAGTTGGCATGTTGAATCTTGTTGATTGGGTTTTACAATACTAATCATAAATTATTGATTGAATCTTCACTAATTTTCTATTAGAGATGATTTTGATTGATTAATTGGAGTCTTATGATACTAATGTACATGCCATCAATGTCTAATAGAGAGAACATACATTGGCAAATCATAAGAGAGAGAGACAAAAAAAGAGAGTTCCAATTTACCTTTTTACACGCCAAGTCTCCTCCCTCATGTTTTGCTTCACAAATTTTATGTCTGCTCTAGAGGATTGTGTTAGGAGTGGCAAGTCCACATCTTTCAATTTAGAGCATTGCAACCTAGCAAGTTAAATTAGTAGTGTGATTCTCAAATTTATTAGAAGTAGGGTCCTCCATTACTTATTAAAGAGAGAGGTTTCTTTGCTTGCAATAGTGAAGGAGAGTGATAGTGAAAATCTTGACAGGACTTGCAAAATGGATGGAGGCTCTTTGGTGGTTAAACCAATATTTAGTAAATTTTTATTTTTTCACTTCTTCTTTCACTAGAGATGTTATTATTCGTATGATCTCGATATTGCTTGCTTTGTTAATTGCTAAATAAATTACTAGTAAACATTATTATCACAAAAAAGAAGCAAGAATCACATAGGTTGATATTATTAATCTCATCATTTTAAATTTGATCTTGCATATTATAATTATTATTGTCTAATTAGTAGGAAAAATAAGAGCATTTCTTTGCATTCAAGGGTATCTTGTCTTCTTCTTTCCACTTTTAAGATAAAATTTATAAAAACTCCACCCATTTTACCTCTTACTACTCTCTTTAAGAAAGGAAAGAATAGCATAAAGTTTTTTTTTTCCTATGAATTTTTTGTCTTGACTCTCCCCTCCTAACACTTTGGCTTGAAGAAATCTTTAGTAATTTTGGACTTTAAGCTTCAAGTATACCATGCTTCAGCAAAGATCATTGCATATGTTGGACCATATTCCCAAATATTAATCATTAGAGAAAACACAGAGATTTGAAGTTGCTAATATGGATATCCACTTGAAGAAGTATGATATAGAACAAGTTGATGTTGGGTGAGTCATTTAAAACAATAAGAAGATATATTTGCAACATTAATATAATGTGGATAGATTTTCTAGATCAAAAATCAGTATATGGAGGTAAAATCCATCAGACAACCACTTCGATATGCAATATATTAAATTTCGAAGGGATGTTGTTAAAAGCTAACCAGA
>NW_018243664.1:0-485 GCF_001263595.1 Phalaenopsis equestris | reverse complement strand
TTTGGTGAGGAAATGTGGGGAGTTTCTCCCCGGATGTCCGAGGGGAACTCTCCATGGCGTCACAAAATGGACTAGCTACAAAGCTTTTCTCATTTTTTTCTTATTTTGTGATCTCCTTCAGACTTTGCAAAGCAAGCCAGCTACAAAGCTTATCTCGTTTTGCCAAGTCTGGTTTCCCAACTTCTCCAAGTAAAACTGGGGAATCCAAAGCAACCCAAAGGAAGAGGAGGGAGGGACTCCAACCCATAAGAACATGTGCTAAGGCTCCCAACGAAGGGGAGACACTCAGCTCTATGG
Organism: Phalaenopsis equestris; assembly: GCF_001263595.1. Lineage (NCBI taxonomy): Eukaryota > Viridiplantae > Streptophyta > Magnoliopsida > Asparagales > Orchidaceae > Phalaenopsis > Phalaenopsis equestris. Next base: position 188 of record NW_018243664.1, on the reverse strand, counting down.
AGAGTGTTTGGCCACACATAGGAAGTCCTAACCTAAAGGCTAGCTCTACGAAAACCAACGATCCATCACGCAGGCACATCGTCGTACCGACCCACGCCGGCACACGTACACCGTGTGGGCAATCAAACCTACATGCCAAGACACAACTAAATATATGGTCAGCTAGGAGTTCAGGGGATCTCACCACC
>NW_018243663.1:74394-106438 GCF_001263595.1 Phalaenopsis equestris | reverse complement strand
GATAAATGTTTATAATATAAAAGCCATGAATATTTTAAAAAGACTTTTGAAAGGGATTTTGAAAAGGATTATATGGAAAATCAAAATGAGGATAAAGATCAAAATGAGGATAAAATTCAAGATGAATATACGGAAGTGAGTAAAGAAGGTTTGGATTATTTCAAGAAAAATTTGAAATGCTAGATCCTACAGAAAGTAATAAGAATTTGATTTCATCTATTGAAAAACCTCCTGAACTAGAATTGAAAACACTTATTACACATTTGAAGTATGCATTCTTAGGAGATTTATCTACATTACATGTTATAGTATCCTCAGAATTAACTGATAAGCAATAACAACATTTGTTGAAAACTTTGGGAATCAGTCCTTCAATTTGTATGCATAGAATTTTATTGGAAGATCAACATGAACCAAGAGCTGATCCTCAAAGGAGATTAAATCTTATGATGAAAGAAGTTGTTAAAAAAGAAATTTTTAAATGGTTAGATGTTAGAAAAATATATCCTTTCAAACACTGCTTGGGTAAGTCCAATTCACTGTGTTCCAAAGAAAGGAGGTGTGACTATAGTGACGAATGAGAATAATGAATTAACACCAACAAGACAAGTCACTAGATGGTGAATCTGCTTAGATTATAGAAAATTAAATTCAGCCACCACGAAGGATCTTCTTCCTTTAACCTTTTTTGGGCACAAATATTTTTGTTTTCTAGATGTATATACCGGTTATCATCAAATACCTATAGCTTTGGAGGATCGGGAGAAAACAACTTTTTATTAGTCTTTATGGAACTTTTGTTTTTTGGTGAATGCCCTTTGGATTACGTAATGCACCTGCAACATTTCAAAGATGTATGATGTCAATTTTGAGTGATTTAATTGAATAAGAGATTGAAGTCTTTATGGACGATTTTCTGTAAACTTCATTTGAAATATGTCTAAATCATTTAGAGAAAGTTCTTGAATAATGTGAAAACACTAATCTTGTATTGAATTGGGAAAATGTCAATTTATGGTTGCAGGAGTAATTGTGCTTGGGCATAAAATTTCAGAAAATGGCATGGAAGTAGATCCTACAAAAGTTCAGGTTATAACAAACTTACGTCTGCCTACTAATGTAAGAGGAGTTAGGAGCTTTTTAGGACATGCTGGATTTTATAGGGGATATATTAAAGATTTATAAAAAAAATACTAAACCTTTATGCCAACTTTTAGAAAAAGATATAAAATTTGATTTTAATCAATATTGTCTTAAAGCCTTTAAAACTTCAAAGGAAAAATTAATCATTGCTCCCATAATTGTTTCACCTAATTGGAAGAAACCATTCGAGCTAATTTATGATTTAAGAGATTATTCAATTGGAGTTGTTTTATGGCAAAGATATGACAAAATTTTTAAAGTGATATATTATGGTAGACCACTGAAAGAGAGTTATTAGCCATTGTGTATGCTTTTGATAAGTTTAGGTCATATCTGATTGGAGCTAAATGTATTATGCATACTGACCATTCAGTTATTAAATATTTGATGCAAAAGAAGGATGTGAAACTAGGACTAACTAGATGGGTACTTCTGATGCAAGATTTTGATTTTGTAATAGTCGATAGGAAAGGGATTGATAATCAAAGTGTTGATCATCTATCTAGGCTAGAACAAGAAGAAATACTTGACATGGAAAAAGAAATTAATGAAACTTTTCCTGATGAACAAATTTATGTTGTAAAGGGATAGGAAATACCTTGGTATGTTGATATTGTAAATTACAATATTCGTGTTATTTTACCACATGGATTAACAAAGCAATGGGAAAAAAAATTCATCATGATTCAAAGTCTTATTCTTTGTAAGGCACACATCGTCTCATTACTAGATCTTTGCATTACTAGATCTTTGTAAGGCACCTTATTTATATAAATAATGCAAAGATCTAGCTAAACATGTGATTAGTGTCAGAGAATAGGTAATATTTCAAGAAGAAATGAAATGCTTCTAAATTTTAATTTGCAAATTGAAATTTTTTATACATTGGGATTGGATTTTATGGGACCATTTATACCTTCATTCAATATATATATATATATATATTGAATGCAGTGATTATGTTTCAAAATAGAATGAAGCAATCACTTTACCTAAATGTGATGCTTTGAGTGTTTCAAAATTTTTAATTAAAAATAATTTTACAATATATGGAATGCCTAGAGTAATCATTACAGATGGAGGATCTCATTTTAGAAATGCAACAATTGCAAGATTGGTAGAAAAATATAGTATAATGCATAAGTTTGCAACTACTTATCATCCCCAAACTAGTGGTTTAGCAGAACTATCTAATCAAAAAATTAGGAGAATTTTGGAAAAAATGTGTAAATCCTAGTAAAATGGTTTGGTCTGTCAGATTAGATACGACATTATGGGCATACATGACAGCTTATAAGACACCTATAGGTATGTCCCCTTATAGATTAATTTTTGGGATGAATTGTCACTTTTCACTTACCAGTAGAATTGGAGCATAAAGCTTATTACGCTATCAAAGAATTTAATTTTAATTTAAAAGATGCTGGTGAGAAATGATTATTGCAACTGAATGAACTCGAGGAGAACAAAATTAAATCTTATGAAAATGCTAAGATTTATAAAGAAACAATGAAAAATTGGCATGATCAGAAGATAATAAAAAAGGAATTTGAACCTGAATAAGAAGTTTTGTTATAAAATACAAGATTGGAATTCTTTCTTGGAAAACTTAATTTAAGGTGGAAATGGCCATTCAAGGTAGTAAAAGTTTGTCCCTATGAAGTTGTTAATATTGAAGATCCTAAAACTAGAAGGATATTCATAGTAAATGGGCACAAATTGAAACCATAGTTTGATGGTCAAAGACCAGTTTTAAAAGAGACTATAATGTTGGGTCACCCGGAATAAAGACTGGGAATGTCGGGTTGACGACATTAAACAAAGCGCTTTGTGCGAGGCAACTCATACTTATCGTTGTTTATTTTGACCTTAAGTTTTGTTTGGAATATTTTACATATATTTATATTCATGTTTTCATAGAGTCCATGTATGTGAGAAAATAATTTAAAAACATCTTTATTTATCTAATTTTGTGGAAGAATTGAGCATTTTTTTTATCAAAATTGAAAATGCAAATTTTTGGAACTGGTGCATAATGTGTTAAATTCTAGAGAGCTGGCGCATGATGCGCAACAATCGGCGCATCATGTGTCGCGGCGACGAAAATGACTTAAAGTGTTTCAAAAGGTGGTTTTTTGAGGTTCTTCTCCTTATAACTCCCAAAAATTGATTCTAAAGTCCATTTTGGTGGGGAAAACGAGGGAGGAGTCACTAGATTTCAATTCTAATGGCGTTCCACTCTAAAAATTTTGCTAGACTTGGAATTTTCAATCAGATAAAGTTTGTCAGTTTCGACGCACAGAAGTCACATGATCGTGTTCCAGTGAAGAAGAGGTTAGTCAAAGAATGGGGGTTTGTGAATTGAGGATTCAATACATCGAATACTCGAGTTGAAGAGATTATTGCGTAGAGACATTGAGAAACACTTTGTTACACTACTGCTTCAAAAGTTGTCCCAGTGGTGAAAGAGTTTTATGCAAATCTACATGAAATCATCCAAGGAATTGTCTATGTGCGAGGCAGGTTTATGGAATTCACTCCTTAAAGAATAAAAGAGATGTTTATGATTGATAATGTGTCTATCTACCATTATGCAAATTTCACCCCTAAAAATATAATATGAATGAACTCTATCAGTACCTTACGGATGAAGATGCAAATTGGGAGGCCGAAGATGATGGAAATGTAAGTTTTTCATCATCGTTGGTAAATCCTATTTCTAAGGCATGACGCTTCTTTATTGCATCTAAATTGTTGTCTACTATAAAAATCAGTAAGGTAACTAAGGAAAGTGCTATTCTGAATTACAATATTCAAACTGGAAAACATGTTGATTTTAAAGCAATCATTATGAAATTGATTTTTGGTTTGATTGTGAATGGATCTACAACCAGACTTGGACATCCGTCCATTATTTTCCTATTATGCAGTCAATCTCAAGTACCTTATGAGAGTTGGGAAAAAAGTGATTCTTCCTTAGAAGCTGATGGATCCAGAAGTCTATTGCAACTGTATTGGAATGGGAGATGAGAATGATATGAATGTACTATGGATCAAGCATCCCAAAATTCATCACCTATTCAGCCTTACTTCAGCTCAAACGCACTTTTGAAAAGGATCAATAAGATAGAAAAAGACGTGTATTATAGAAAATTAAATTCTGCCACCACGAAGGATCTTCTTCCTTTATCCTTTTTTGGGCACAAATATTTTTGTTTTCTAGATATTTGGATCACTTAGATTGGAGACTTAAAAAACATTTTGAGCATACTGGTCGTATTGAAGATTGATTGGTACGTATGTTCAAGAAACATGCTTTGATTAGGGAGGATTTGACTTATGAGTTTCCTTATCAACCCTTCTACAACTTGTATGTGCACTACTAATCTATGAGAGATATCCAAGAAGATGAGAGTGAAGAAGATGTTTGAACTTAATCTATGTACGGAGCGTTTTGTTTAGTACCGCTTGTTTTAGTTGTTTGTTGTGTTGGATTGCATTTACTTTTATTGTTGAACTATACCGATGTTTGTGTTTGGTATTTTTATATTTAGATTTCAGTGTTAGGATGTTTTGATTTGCTTTAAACACCGAAATAGATATTTACTGACTTAAAAAAATGTTAGTTTGTAATAGCACAGATTTTATATATAAAAGTGAGTTTTGTGTTGTTTGTGAAAGATTGATGTTTGAGTAATGTTTAATTATGCTTATGAAGGTTAATTTTAGTTAATTAGAGGTATACATAAATCGGTACGAAGAAAATTTTCACAGAAAATGAAATTTGAAAAAAATTAAGGCGTTAGCGCAAGATGCGCCAGTTTACAAAAAGTTGGCGCATGGTGCGCTAGATTTGGCGCATGATGCGCCAAATACCTGAAAATGCTAGATTGCCTAAAAAACTACAAAATTCTACAGTAAAACTCCATTTTTACACCTTGGGTCGTCCCCTACTCTAAGCCTTGATCTAGGGCTTCACATTGAGCACGATAGAGAAGATTTTGGAGGCTAAAAATCATAGTTTTTATCTTCTTTTGGTAAGAGCTTCACTTTAACTTAGAAATTTTTTATTTTCACCATGAATTTTTTCTACATAATGGAAAATCCAAAAGTAGGGATTTATTATGAAAAAGCTTGAAGAAAACTCATGGTGAAAAGTTCCTAACCAAATAGTTTTACTTGGGGAGTTAGACTTTTATTTTGTAATTTACTTGGAATTTATTTTTATTTTGGTAGAATTTCAAATGGCTCCATGAGTGAAGAGAGGAAGGTCAGATGATTTTAATGCACGAAGAATTGTTAATTTGAAGGCCTAATATAGTTATAACACTTAAATAGAGTTGAGAAGATTGATCCAAGAATGGGCATTTACTAACCCGGGTGGCGAGATCGAGAGGTTGATTCTTGTCAGAAATTGGGAAAAATTTTGCTACTTCATTGCAGCAGCGATTGTGCCAATGATTCAAGAATTTTATGCCAACATGAGATTCATTGATGAAGATCAAATCCTTGTGAGAGGTAAGCAGGTTGAATTTACTACAGAAAGGATGAATGTTTTTTATGGGTTGAGGAATGTATTTTTTTATGAATATGCTGCATTCGTGATAACTGATTCATCACTGGATGAAGTGATTGCTTTTCTGATTGATGGAAGAGGAGAATGGATGATTAAAAATAATAAGATAATTAATTCCTCTGCTTCCATGTTGACTAGTCAGTCAAAGGTATAACACCACTTTATTTATGCTAAATTACTACCAACAAATTGTCTGGCCAATGTAACGAAGGATAGAGATGTATTGAACTATTGCATTCAAAAAATGAAAGCAATAGATGTTGGTGCTCTTATATTTCATCATGCACGGAGCATAGTTAAGAGCTCTACAGCTAGTGGTTTGAGTTACCCTGCCCTTATCTTTACTCTTAATGAGCAATCAGGAGTAAAGTCCCATAGAAATGAGGAAAGGTTACAACCAAAAAATCCTATTGGGAAGCATATGATTCATATAGTTGAATCATTTGTTGAATCTAGTGGTGGAAGAAGTGATAGACCCTCTACATCAGCTGCAGGGGCATCTACTTCTCACCCTGCATCACTAGAAAATAGTATGGACCAACTCATGATTCAAAAATTAGATAAGGTAAATATTTAGAATCAGATTGGAGAGATTGGAGCAAGAAAAGCTTATAACGATGACTATTAGTAAATGAGAGTTCAACATGATATAACTTTAGAGGATGTTATGGTGAGATATCTTAGGGGTGAATAGAATGTGGAATTTCCTACTTGTCCCAACTTTACTCTCTATGCTCCTATTCATGAAGAAGAAGAACATGAAGAAGAAGAAGAAAAAGAAGATAGAAGAAGATGATGAGGATGATGATGATGAGGAGGAGGAGGAGGAAGGCAATGAAGCTTGATATTTTCTAGAGTTAGTTTATTTGTTTCATTGTTTGTTTGTTTGTTTGTATGTTGTTTGGATGTTATTTGGTTGACAGTTGAAACTGTAGTAGTAAAAACTTTTAATTTAAGTTGTGGATTTAAAATTGTAATAGTAATTGTAGATTTTTACTTTTCCTGCATTTTTACTATTTTCTATTTTTGTTTTTGTTTTTAGTTCTCAGTAAATTCTTTAGAATATATTATATTTTATTTAATGATTTAAAGTCTGGATGTATTTTTAAAGTTAGTACCTGCAGTATACTAGAGCCCAATTTTATAATCAGAAATCTTCTACAGGTTAGTTTTTATTTTCATGCATTTACTGTTTTCTTTCACCAACTAACTTTTGTGCTAAAAAATTTTAAAAATATTTAAAACTTAAGTTTGGGGGGAAGAAAATTTTCTTTTAAAAAGAAGTAAACGAAATTTTATTTGTCCTTAAGCAACTATATTTTTAAAATTAATTTAACATGACCTGGATATTTAGATTAAACTTTAAATGACTATACTTAAGCTTACGAATATTATGGTAAATTTAGGTAAAAATTTTTAATAATGAAGGACAATTCTAAAGTTAAATACATTTTGTATGATAAGATAAGACTATGTTTTTCTATTTAAAGTAAGGGAAATTATAGTAAGGAAGTATTAAGAATTTTAGAGATTCATGTAAGAAGAAAAGAATGAGACTTTATGAAAATTATAAACTAATATGAATTTATAAAGTGAAGAAAGGTAAGGAGTTTTGACTTTAATAAGAGGATAGTGAAGTTCAAAACTATTAAATGCTATCCAGATATAGTAATTCTCACTTGAAATAACAGAAAGAAATGAAAAAAAGAAAAGAAAGAATTGAAAAGATCCTGAAAGAAAGAGAAGAAAAATAAAAGAAAAGAAAAATAAGTGAGGAGAAGCTTAAGGAGATGCCTAGATGCCTAATAAAAAATTGGTTTCACTGGAATCAACTTAAAAAAAAAGCTTTATTACATTTTCTAAATTTTTATTTGATTATTAGTAGCATTACTAGTAACATTTTCCTGAAGTTCTTTTTCATATGAATATTTTAAATATCCTTGATATGACAAATTGCAATTTTTCTTATGACAAATTGCAATTTACAAATTGCAATTTTTCTTGAAATGAATAAAAATTCAGAAATCTTAAAATTAACTACTAAGTACTCTTAGACTTAGAATTTGAATCTAAGTTATTAAAGATTTTTCATAAATTTCACTATTTTATATATTGAATTAAAGTATAAAAGATATAAGTTAGTCTCTATCATAAGTCATATGCTTTTATGGAGTAAAAGTGTCACTTGAAGACAAGTAACACTTCAGTTTGATTTTGATATATCAAAATAATATGTTATTTTAAGTTCGCATTTTATGCTTACTTTTTGTGATATTTTACTTTAAAGAAGAGTTTTTTTATTTTTTTATTGTAGGTATATCAATTTTAGGCATTTGGAGCAAAAGTAGCAAAAATGACAAAATTTGGAGTCAAAACAGCGAAGTTTTGAATTCTGGCGCATGATGCGTCAGATTGGCGTCAGATGTGCCAAAACCTAGAACAGCATGTTTTTCAGCAAACTAGCTCATGATGTGTCAGATTGGTGTCATATGTGCCATTTAAAAGAGACTTGGTGCATGATGCACCAGATGAGCTAGGGACGACTTTTTGCAGATTAAGGCAGTTCAAAATGAATTTTGCACAAATTTTCAAAGGGAAACTTGTTTTAGATACCCATTAGAGTAATTCAATGCATCTAGATACTTTGGAAGGTTCTTTTATAAAGGGATATGTCTTTTGGATCAATGGACACGTCTTTTGAATTCAAAAGAATTGACTTTTGAACAGAATTTTGTGGGGAATTTTGAATTCTTTTTGGAGGGAGGCAGTTTTTAATAAAAGAGAGGGGAAGTCTAGGGATTGAGGAGAGAGCTTTTGGGCGTGAGTTGGAGTAGCATCTAGCCTTGGATCAATGGACACGTCTTTTGAATTCAAAAGAATTGACTTTTGAACAGAATTTTGTGGGGAATTTTGAATTCTTTTTGGAGGGAGGCAGTTTTTAATAAAAGAGAGGGGAAGTCTAGGGATTGAGGAGAGAGCGTTTGGGCGTGAGTTGGAGTAGCATCTAGCGCATCATGCGCCAGTTTGCTGAAGACCGCACTGTTCTGGGTTTTGGCACATTTGACGCATCTGGGGCCAGTCTGGGGCATCATGCGCCAATCTGGCGCATCTTGCACCAGAATTCAAAAATTTGTTGTTTTGACTCCGAATTTCATCATTCTTACTACTTTTGCTCAAAATGTCTAAAATTGATATGCCTGAAACAAAAACATGAAAAATCCCTTCTTTAAAGTACAATATCACAAAAAATAAGCATAAAATATATACTGAAAACTATATATTATTTTGGTGTATCATGCAGCATCCTTTTGCATTTGCACTTGCACACCTAACATTCTTGTTATGGACATATGTCCTAGTATGCCCATGGTGAGTGCATGGCATTTTGAGATGGCTAGCCCACATAGTATTGGCTCATCTCATATATCACTAGCATGGATCATGGTCACCTAGCAAATGATTTTGCTTGGGTATCCCTGGTTGTACAGATATAGTCACTTCACTTAGTGTGAATGTATCTTTGTATAACTCTATGTTCACTTAGTTCACATGTGATTGCTTACCTTGTACAATCGCGTTGAATGAGCAAATTGATACACCAAAATAATATGTAGTTTTAAGTATATATTTTATGCTTAATTTTGTGATATTGCACTTTAAAGAATGGTATTTTCATGTTTTTGTTGCGAGTATATTAATTTTAGATATTTGGAGTAAAAGTAGTAAAAAGAACAAAATTTGAAGCCAAAACAACAAATTTTGGGATTCTAGCGAAAGATGTGTCAGAATGGCGCAAGATGTACCAACATACAGAGAACTGGCGCAAGATACACCAAATTGGCACCAGATGCACCAAAACCCAGAACAACACGATCTTCAGCAATATGGCGCAAGATGCGCTAGATTGGCTCCAGATGTGTCATTTGACAGAGAGCTGGCGCAAGATGCACTGGATTTGGCGTGAGATGCGCTAGAGATGAGTTTTTGTGGATTAAGGCAGTTCAAGATAAATTTTGCATGAATTTTAAAAGGAAAACTTATTCTAAATACTCCTTGGAATGATTCAATGTATTTAGAAACTTTAGAAGGTTCTTTTATGAAGGGATATATCTCTTGGATCAATGGACATGTCTTTTGAATTCAAAAGAGTTGACTTCTAGATAGAATTTTAGGGGAAATTTTGAATTCTTTTTGAAAGGAGGCAGGCTTTAATAAAAGAAGAGGACTTCTAGAGTGTGTGTGTGTGGTGTGTGAAGGGGGACAAAAAGAAGTGATAAAGAGAGAGAGACAAGTCAAGGGCTTGGAGATTTTCTTCAAGGATTGTAAGAGGAGAGGGAAGGTGAGAGATTTCTTCTTCATTACACTTCTAAGAAAGAATTGAGAATGCATGTAAAGAGAGAAAAGCTTAAAGAGAACTTCTAGGGATTTGCTTGGGAAGGATTGTGAGATAAGTTGTCTTTTATTTCTTTTATTTTGTAAACTTATTTTTATGTATGAAATTTGTGTTTTGTTGTATCCTTCTCATGAATTCTGAGTAATTTTCTTTATTCTTCTCCCTACTTTGAGATATGGTTTTGTAAAGATATGATATTGTTTTATATGATTTTAAATATCAATAATTTATGATGATTTGAACTCAGATCTTCATTTACTTTTCTATTTGGCCAATTAAAATGTTAAAATGTGTTGAGAAACATATGTTCCAAAAGGGTTATGATTTCTATAACATGGGGAGAATCACATTTGATTTCATGGGAGAGTATGTCATCCATGGAGTAGGGTGCAAATAAATAGAGAAATATACTTTATTGGATGCAAAATTGGAGATTTTAAGGTGACGGATTAAAATCCCCAATTTGGTCCAGTTGATTGGAAACTAATGTGAGACTGTTAGCCCTCAGGTGAGGGAGTAGTGGGAGCTCTGGTGTGGTGGCCAGTATCCCCCAGCCTAACCATGGAATTAGGGACCCAACTCTAGATTAGTCAACGTTCATTATGCACTAAGAAGTGGGTAAAGAAAAGGATTGCTCCAATTTGGAACAACACAGTTTTTATATATATTTTCAAATGATTTTAATTTCTTTACAATCTATATACTCATTGTTAAGGGGAATGATGCTTTCTTAAATTTGAACTTTCTGTCACGAAAACTTTGTTTAGTTTTCGTAACTTTACTTTTGAAAGTTTAGAATTTAGTTTAGTTAATTTTATCTTTCAACTCCATTTTAATTAACATTCACTCTAGTATTTAATATTCAAATTTTGCACTTTGCTTTTTGGTTTTAAAAAATGTATTATACATTATAATCTTATGAATTTATCTTATGAATTTACTTTATAATCTTAAGAACTTATTCATAGGCATTTCCAACTTCCATGTGGGATCGATATCTAGGACTCCATTTGAGCCCTTTATTTCTTGAGCGATATGTATACTTGTGTTATTTTTAAAGGGAATTTGGTAGTTTAAATATTTTTAAAAGATAAAACTATTTTCACTGAAGTTATAATATTTCAATTAGTTTGCATATTTGTTATTGTATCTGCCCTGTGTATTTTGTAATATTGAAAAATAATTACAAAATTAACACAGTAAATCCACCTGCATCATAAATCATATGTGTTTATTTATTTGAATGGTCAAATATGAGTGTCCACCTTACATGAAACTCATGGTTGAATGATCTTTTGGCATCCATTGTGATTGCTCGTATGTTGATAGAGCAACCATATTGTGCTTAGCCTATAACATAACTTTTGTGATCGCTCACACCTCAATAAAATGATCACGGTAGACTATATAACTTCGCATTTTTCATGTGCATTACATTTTATTCCTTGATGGAGTATTGATCATTATAAATAAGTGACCCATTGTTAGTTGTGATACCTTAGTAATCATTTATTGCTAGGATATCTCAACAGAAATGCAAATTATTGTATCACGGTCACCACGCGTATGTTTATGTTAAAGTTCCAAGTGGTCTAACATGTGCCACTTAGGCTTTTCTTTCATTTGGACCTAATTTAAAAATATAAATATATATACATTTATTATTAATATTCATCATGTTTTGAAAATTTTTATGATATTAACGCATATAGCTTAGACCATACGTAAGGTCAATTTTTTAAAGCTATTGTTTGCACAATGTTGTTATTTCAATAGCGCATATTAGAATTCTTAGATTCTTAAGAGGGGTTTGGGGATAGATACCCTGTCAAAATCATATGCCAGCCTTAGCCTCACTTTTGCATACAATTAGATGTATGTGTTAGGATAATTTATTTTAGAAGTTTTCTATAATAGGGTAGGGTATAGCTAAGTTTTCAATATGTCCAGTTGATGTTCCTTTGTTTGTGCCTAGCCAGACATTTTTGTTGTTGTATTATGTGTTTATTGGGTTTAAGACATGCACACTAGTATTTTATAGGTTGTTTTTTTGCAGGGAGCCTTGTATAAATAGGGAGAAGCAGTAATGATTTGAATCAACCCATTTTCTACAGGTGATGCCTTGCTCTCCTTTTGTCAGCTATGTAGGACTGACAATTCTAAAAATGTGTTGTACCCATGTAATACATGTATCAGACATCAATAATTTTCTAACAGGCCCCAACACTTCTCTGGCACTACGAAATATGTTTAGAATTTTTTCTAGGCCCGAACATGTCCTCAGGACACACCTCAACGCTGCATCAGACATGTGCTTATGATTTCATGAAAATGGGGCATGAGAATTAGAAAATTAAAAATATATGTAAATCTTTAGTCATACCTCATAATTGAAACTGCCCATTTTTTCACCATGTTGAAGCACCCTTTAAAATTTGTCATAATTGAGCATCTAAGGTGCATCAAATATTTGAAGCCAAGCATTAGTAATTCCCTCTTTGTCATCTTATGATTTTCTTAATTTTAGTGGATAAGTAGTATTATAAGTTAGATGAATTATTTTGAAATATGTTATGTCTAATTTTAAAAATTAATTTTCATAAGCATGAGATTTTTTAATATGAATTAAATATATGAAGTTAAATTTTATTCTTGTATAATTTGTATTGTGATAATTTTAATAAATATATGTTTTATATTAGAAAATAATTAAATATAAAAATGTGTAAATGACGTATCATGTCTTATTTTTTTTAATTAAGTCATGTCTCTGTATTGTGTTGTGTCGTGTCTGTGTCCACGTGTCTAATTTCATGCTTCATAGCCTGCCGGACAATGTTCACTATGTTGCATATAGCTAAATTTGTGCTAGCCCTTTTTCAGTACATGTTGAGTCTTATTTTCTCCTTTATTATGTATTTTTGTAGAGTCATTAGGATTGAGTCTGTATCATAAATAAGATACGGACACCGGTTCCAAGGCTCCTAAGGTGCGAAACTGCATGACAAGGACAAGGAGCAGTTTGCATGTGTCCCATACCTTAATTTTGAATCAACATTGATGTATAACATTATGATCAGACATGTATATGTGTAGTCGAACCACCTTTTTGGTTTTTTCTAGATATGTTGCAGACCTAGTGACACCCGACCTTTTAATTATTTATTCATTTAGTGTGTTTACTTTCATATTGAGTTTTGTATTTTTTCTTTCTTAGCTTGTGGTTCATCGGGGATGCTTCTCAAATATAACTTAGGCTCTTTAAATATAAAAATATATTTTCTACAAAATCCTAATAATTAAAGTTAAGATTAGTCAAAATTTAGGACTAAAATATCACCACTTTAAACTGAGCATTTACTTTCTTGCATGGTCTTTGGTCTAATTTTACAATGATTTTGCATGCATAACATTCAACCAAGTCATATTTAGTAGGGCCTCCACATTAAGGATATGATTATATAATTGCATCATTATGCATGTCCCGAAGAGTACTCAGGCTTCTTCTACCTGACCAGCTAGGCACATCTTTTTACTTAAGTGGTCATCTACAACAACTAGGGTGTTAGAGATTCCATGACCCAGAGGGGGGTAAGTTCTTTGTGAGTGGTTTAGATTTTGTAGCCTAACCCATCCCTTTTCTTCTCTCAAGAGACATCCTTGTCACTTTCTTAACAGATATAATTCCCACTTTTGTGATTTCCACTTGTATATGGTCATAGGCTTATATTTTTCTTTCCTTTGATTTTAGAGCTACCAAGTTTCCTTGGGTAACACAACACATGGGTTGCTGACAAAGGATCTCAAGTCTAGTAGGTTAGACTACCTTCATTACCAAGTAGACCTAGGGTTTAATAGATTATGTGTCGGATCGATGGAATCCCGACCTGACTTCTCTACCCTATTAGGACCTCCTTACTTTTTTATTGATCATCTCTTTGAGCTTAGTCTTCTCTTTGATAACTTGTTGATATCATCTCATAGGCCCTAAATCACTGCCCATTTGAGATACAGTGATTCACCCTCTGCCCTTATGGCTCGGTAGGCTTTGATGCATATAAATGTTCCTATTTGAGACAACCTAATTATTTTCTAGGCCTCATTTGCTAGTAGGACGCCATCCATTTGAGGTTGTGAGAGATTCACCGTCTCTCATTGGGCTCAATATAGGATTTGGAGATACCAAGATGTCCTAGTTGAGATGACAACATTCCTTTGATATATCTATTCACTAATTATCCCTGAAATTCAAACTTATTAAATCTGAGATTTTATTTTGTGAAAAATGACTGTTTGAAAAGATTTAGGCTAAATCTAGCATAAACACTGCTCTAAGGGGGTGGGGGGACGATTTGGTAGCTCCCTATTAATAGGATTTATGGTTAGGGTCTTTTGTTCTTTGTTTATGACCAGTCATAAACAAAGAATAAATATATGGTCATAAACAAAGAACAAAAGATTCATGGATTTATAAGATTTAGGATTAAAGTTTTGAATTTAACATTCCATTCACGTTAAATCCAGATTTAATAAATCCAACAAATGAGTAAATTTATTAAGGGCCCAAAACTAGCCCTTAGTAAATTCAAATTTGTTAAATTTACTCATTTGTTGGATTTATTAAATCTGGATTTAACGTGAATGGAATGTTAAATTCAAAACTTTAATCCTAAATCTTATAAATCCATGAATCTTTTGTTCTTTGTTTATGACCATATATTTATTCTATATTTAGGACTGGTCATAAACAAAGAACAAAAGACCCTAACCATAAATCCTTGTTTAAAGATATGTGCGAAAACTGTGCTAAAACACCCCCCAGGGGGGTCCCCCCCCCCCCCCCATCATTAACTTTTTTGCAATATACACAACCCCTCCAAACAAAAAAAAAACCTTCATTATTAAGAAGTTTTAGAGAGTGTTTCCTTCGGTTCTAGGTAGGAGATTAGAAATTTAGGATTTTTGAGGTCTTTGTAGCCGATCCAGTCAATCCTCCCCAAATCCAATCTATGACTCCGTGACTATCATCAACTTGCTAAGAGAGTTAGAGAGAGAGGGAGAAAAAGAGAGAGAGAGAGAGAGAGAGAGAGAGAGAGGAGAAGAGATGAATTAGCAAGGAGATGAGTGTCGAAGCCGCTAAGAGAACTTGTGGGGGTGTGACTCTTGCACTAATCACGAGCCAAGCAGGATGGGGAGGAGGGGTGCGAGCAAACAAAGGATCAGGAGCAAAATAAAATAATTTTGGTAAAGGGGGGCAAACCAAATTAATCATGGGTCAAAGGAGGGAAAAAACATAAATCGTATTAATAGGGATTTATAAGATTTAGGACCCCCCCCCCCCCCCCTCCCCCCTTAGTTATACCCCTATGTAGGAAAGGTTTAAGGTTTGTTTTTGGGGCAGCTATAACATACTAAAAAGTAGTTGTGAAGCTGTTGGAGAATAATATGGTGTTCAAAAAGCTATGGTGGCTTTTATAATTTTTTTTTAATAAAAATTCTGATCGCAACTAGAAAACTACCGCTGTACTACCTAGGATCGGTGGGAAAACATAGATTTCAACTATTGCTTTTTAAAAAAGATGCCAAAATGTTGTTTACCTAAACAGACAAAAAAATGGTGCAGTGTCGTATCGCCGCCACATAGCCACCCCAAACGAACCCTTAGTGTCGATAGGATTGATGGTATGTTTGGGGAGACAATGTGGTGCCACACTGTATTTTTTATTATTTGATAAAACTGTGTCTTATCTGTGTTCTCAAGCAGCTGTACTAAAAGCTGTGTTTTCCCACCAGACCTGACTACCTATGGGGCTACTAAAAAGATGCAGTCTTACATTTTCACTTTTTTTTTGTAATAGCTACTGTAGCTTTTTGAACAACAACTTTTTCTTCAACTGATTCCTAGCTGCTTCTTCCAACAGCTGCAACTAAATTTACTAAGGGCTAGTTTTGGGCCCTTAATAAATTTACTCATTTGTTGGATTTATTAAATTTGGATTTAACATGAATGGAATGTTAAATTCAAAACTTTAATCCTAAATCTTATAAATCCATGAATCTTTTGTTCTTTGTTTATGACCATTTATGGTTAGGGTCTTTTGTTCAACTGAATCCATGAATCTTTTGTTCTTTGTTTATGACCAGTCAATCCTAAATCTTATAAATCCCTATTAATACGATTTATGTTTTTTCCCTCCTTTGACCCATGATTAATTTGGTTTGCCCCCCTTTACCAAAATTATTTTATTTTGCTCCTGATCCTTCGTTTGCTCGCACCCCTCCTCCCCATCCTGCTTGGCTCGTGATTAGTGCAAGAGTCACACCCCCATCTCCTTGCTTATTCTTCTCTTCCCCTCTCTCTCTCTCTCTCTCTCTTCCTCTCTCTCTCTCTGGCTCTCTTGGCAAGCCGATGATAGTCACGAAGTCATAGATTGGATTTGGGGAGGATTGACTGCTTGAAAATCCAAAATTTCTAATCTCCTACCTAGAACTGAAGGAAACACTCGCTAAAACTTCTTAATAATGAAGGTTTTTTTTTTGTTTGGAGGGGTTGTTTATATTGTTTTGTAAGAGAGAGAGTAGGGGGGGGGGGGGGGGGGGGGGGGCTTTTGCCTCCCCTGAAAGGGCATTTAAGTACTTTGCCCTCCCTTGACCCATGATTAATTGGTTTTTCCCCCTTTACCGAAATTAATCTAGTTTGCTCCTGATCCTTCGTTTGCCAACAAATTATTACATCCGAACTCTGCATGCACAGCTACTTGCGAAGTCCAATATCAAGCTGATACGTGGAAGGTCGGGGCTCACCTACATAAAAATTAAAAAAAAAATGAAAAAAGCTCGACCCGATCCGACCGATGCGTTACTTACCCATGTCGATGCATTATAGGAATATCCATCATGTTATGCATATTCCTCCGCATTATGGAGCCTTGCCCATGTGTTATAAGAAAATATTTTCTTCATTATTATCCTTGCCGCTGTGTTATAGAAATATTTCCTCACGTTATTCTAAATATTTTTTTTTGCGTTATTCATGTGTTATTGGTGTTTTATTGAGGTGATTTTGAGATGTTATTGCTCTTTAAACAACAATACCAACTCAAAATCACCTCCATAACACATGAATAATACATCAGTAGAAGTTTTCATCTTTTCATTGGATTGTATGACTCCAATAACACATCAATAACACAAGAATAACATACAAATAACACATTAAAAATGGTGAATGAGGTGATTTTGAGATGTTATTGTTCTTTAAACAACATACCAACTCAAAATCTCCTCCATAAGACATGAATATCACTTCAGTAGAATTTTTCATCCTGTTATTGGATTGTATCACCTCAGTAACACATCAATAACACATAAATAACACACCAATGACACATTAAAAACAGTGACTGAGGTGATTTTGAGATGTTATTATTTTTTAAATAACAATTCCAACTCAAAATCACATCCATAACACATTAATAACATATCAGTAAAAGTTTTTATCTTGTCATTTAGTTGAACCACCTCAATAACACACCAATAACACATGAATAACACAGAAACCACCTCAATAACACACCAATAACACATGAATAACACAGAAAATATTTAGAATAATGTGAGGAAATATTCCTAGGTGATGTAATATTCCTATAACGCATCGGTCGGGCCTGGTCACAAGTTTTCACTCTTTTTTTCATTTCTTATGTAGGTGGACTTGACTTCCACGTGTTAGCTCTAGATTGGACTTTGCAAGCAGCTTTGCATGTAGAGCCTGGAAGTAATATTTTCTCGTTTGCCCCCACCCTTCCTCCCCATCGAGCTCGGCTTGTGATTAGTGCAAGAGTTGCACCCCCACAAGCTCTCTCAACGACACTGACACTCATCTCCTCACTTATTCATCTCTTCTTCTCTCTCTCTCTCTCTCTCTCTCTCTCTCTCTCTCCCTCTCTCCCTCCCTACCTCTGTTTGGTTGTCTCAACAGGCCTGCGATAATCACGGAGCCATATATTGTGTTTGGGAAGGATTGACCGGATCGACTACAAAGACCTCCAAAATCCTAAATTTCTATTCTTCTACCTAAAACCGATGGTAAAACTTTTGAAACTTCTCACTAATGAAGGTCTTTTTTTGTTAGGAGGGGTTGTTTATATTGCAAAAAGTAAATGATTTACAAAGAATCTGAGCTGAAGCCATTTCCCCTTTCTTTTATTTGTTGGCTACCGAAATCTTTTTGTTTGGAACAACCCTTCAATATTTGTAGGAGAAATGACAATTTGAATATGTGAGGATGTGTTGCTTGTATGTTCTCGGTGTTGCTAGCTTCAACCAACAAGGTGAGTTGCACCTTTCTCTTCCCTTCTTCTTCTATCTTTTTCTTCTGGTTCATCTTCTATGATTTTTTTTTTTGAGAATATTAAGTAATTTTAATTTCTTTCTCTTATAAAGAATATCCACTAACTTTAAAAATTTGTTTTGTTATACAAAATATCCACTTATTCTTTCTTAAAGTTATCTTGTTCCCACTTAACAATATGTTACTCCATAGAATATTTGTCATCCTTACTCTTAACTGCTATTAATTATTTCAGTATAGAGGTTGGTGTTTTAAAATAGGGGCATTTACATACCTACTACCCAATTCTTATGTGTTTTTGTATTTATCACCTAAACTATATATTTTACATTTATATCGCCCAAATCTTTCATACCACACCAAAAATGCCACTATTTCAACTTTTAAAAGGTGAAATACACCTTTTCATGAATATGTAAGGTGACATTATATGTAAAAATTGTTGTTTAGGTGTTAGATATGTAAATACATTAAGAATTTTGTGGTATTCCATGTAGGCAAATTTTCCTTTAAAATAATATAATCCATTTTATATTGATTTGTATGTCCATTTTGTGAAAATAAAATAAACTGAATCATTAGATTTGATAGGTTCAAATAGCTCTTGCTCATGAAAAGTATGGAACAACATGTCTGAGTGTTTTGGCTGATGAAAGGTATTTTTAGGTGAGTATATTGCACTGGAAACATAATTAATATTGTTTTAGAAGTTTTTCGGGGAAACAACCGTAAGATTTTGTGACGTCTTCTCACTTATTTCCGTTCTACGGAAGTTATGATAATTTGGAGGCCATTAGAAGAACTAGTGTCAAGGTTTTGTAGCTTCACATATAATTTTTTGACCATATTCATGTTGATTGGAGGCATTCATTATATTTAAATTTATTTCACATATATCATTTACAGTGACTCTTGTCATCTGCCGGCATTTATCTATCAATAAAAAATGTCAATCTTCTTATGTTTGTGTATTTATTTCTAGAAATTGCACGGTTATTGCTAAGGCACTTATGCTTAAAAAGAGCACACATGACCAAAAAAGTTAATATTGACAAGATTCACATTTTCCTCCACCACACTAGTTTAGCAGATGGATCGTTATTTAAAAAGAAAAGAGCAGGTGAAAATTGATAGAGATAATCTTTCAGCTGACTTTGGGCTCTGTCCTTCTATGTGGAGTTATGATGTTAATGATAGAGATAAAGTACAAAGAACGTATTTGCTTAAAGGACTACATCAACAAAAAGGTCATAATCTTCCTCGAACACTAATAAATAACTTTGCCCAGGGATTTAATTCAGAATGGTTTGAGGATCATCCATCTTGGTTAGAATATAACGTGCAAAAATATGCAGGATGTTGCCTCTATTGTTATTTATTTAAGCCTCAAGAAATGGTTAGAACAAGTCAATGAGGTGGAGATTCATTTGCTATGAAGGATTTAAAAATTGGAAAAAAAAAACTTTTAGTACATGTTTTAGATCATAACAATGCTCATAATTAGGCAAGACAAAATGTGAAGATCTAATAAAGCCTTAAGTACAAAGTGCTTCCACCATGTGATTGAGTAAGGATGTGGGGAATAAAAAAGATAATAAAATCATGTTGACCATATCTATTGATTGTTTTTTATTTCTTCTACAATAAGGATTGTCATTTTGTGGTCATGATAAATCATCTGAATCAACTAATCAAGGAAATTATTTGGAGTTATTTCATTTTCTTGCGAACCATCATGAAGAAATCAAGAAAGTTACATTTGAAAATATCAACACAAAATTACAATTAATTTCACCAAAAGTTCAAAAGAAACTTTGTCAAGCTGTAGTAGTTGAGACTTTCGCTTCTATCATGAAAGATCTAGGTGATTCTAATTTTTTTTTTATCATAGTTGATTAGTCTTGTGATGTGTCAACAAAGGAACAATTAGCAGCTGCAATGAGATATGTTAATAAAAATGGGCAAGTTATTGAAAGATTTATTGGTCTAAACACATTTCCTCAACAAACTCAGTTGCACTCAAAACAGCTCTTGAATCCATACTTGCAAAAAAATCATTAAGCTTACATAGGATATGTGGCCATGGGTATGATGGGATATTTAATATGCTAGATAAGTTCAATGGTTTGAAAGCACTCAATCTTAATTATAATCCTTAAGCATTCTATGTTTCAGAAAGATTAACCAGCAACAGTGAAAGTCTTCTATCGAATCGAATGCTCATTGCTTCGCTCATCAGCTTAAGTTTATATTTGGTTTCTATAGTAAAAATCACCAGCAAGTTAAACATATTTTTGAGTTCACTTCAAGAATCCTAAATATGGTCGTAGCTTCTTGTAAGAGGAGTGAGGCTCTTAAATCCATTTAACATGAGAAAGTTCTTTTACATCTTAGAGATTAAATTTAATTAGCACTCGTGGTTTGAATCAAGAACTTACTTTGCAACGAGATGGAGACATTGATTGGAGCTCACATTTCAATAATTTAATTAATCTCACGAAAATATATGCATTTGTACTTGAAGTAATTGAGATTATAAAAGAGGACGAAGTGTATGATCAATAATCAGTTGAAGCCGTTGTTCTAAGTGATGCAATGAAAATTTTTAACTTTGTCTTCACAATGCCTTTAATGATCAATATTTTAGGGTTTACAAATGAATTGCTGTAAATTTTTTAAAAAAAGATGAACATATTGTGAATGCAATGAAATTAGTGTAGGTATTGAAACAACAAATGCAAATAATGCGAAATAATACATGTGAATCCTTATTAGAAGAAGCGGCTCACTTTTGTAATGTTTTTGAAATTGATATTCCAAATATAAACTTCACTTTTAAGGCCCAACGAAGAACAATGTGGAGATGTGAAGAAATTACAACTTTCCATCATTATTGTGTTGAGTTATTCTATAATGTGATTGGCATGCAACTTCAAGAGTTGAATAATAGTTCCTCTAGAGAAAATATTGCATTGCTTCTCTGTATAGCTTGTCTGAATCCAAGTGATTCTTTCTCAACTTTTGATAAGGGAAAGCTAATTCGTCTTGCATAGTTATATCTCTATGATTTTTCTGTAGTTCTGCTTGTAGCTCTCGATGATCGATTATCTACTTTTATTACTGCAATGCACTTTAGTGATGATTTCTCATTTCTGATAGGTTTTACTGACATTGCAAAACAGCTTGTTAAAACTAAGAAGTATTGTGTGCATCCTTTAGTTTACAATACATTGGCACTAGCTTTACCATTGCTACTGCTACGGTTGATAGAGTTTTTTCTGCAATGAAAATTATTAAACATCAATTATATAATTGAATGAGTGATGACTAGCTTAATGATTGTCTTATTTTATACATAGAGAATGACGTGTTTAACTTGATTCCTAATAAACTTATTGTGCAAAATTATCAATCAATGCAAAACATATTGAAAAGTTTGTAATCATTATCGTTATACATTTTTCTTGAACCCAATCATTACGATAGGAGTTAGTTCGGAAGATGTTCCGAGCAGTTTCTCTATATAACCTGTTGCAAGATAGCCTCTACTTTTCTTATTATCTTAAATTTTGAGCTGTCATATGTGCCAAATCATTTTTTTTTTCTAGTATTCTTCTTTCCAGTTCGTTAATTAGCTTTTACTTTATTTGTCATTTATTATGCTTTTCTTTAAATGCTTATAACAATGATTGCAGGAGAGAAATGTTCAAAGGTAGGGAACAACTTATGTATGTTAAATTTGCAAGAGTTTTCAAGTAAATATTAAGTTTTTTATATTATAACATTTTTTACCTTTGTTTATGCTAAATATATTGGATGAAAGCTATCCCTGTGATTTTTCTGTGTTGACGAAAACTCTTTATACTTGGTTGCATGAAAGAATCATTATTCTTATTTGGCAATGCCAATCTTCTCAAATGTTCCCTCCATACATATTTGCTCTTCTCATTTTCCTTAAGATTACATTTTTGCTCCTCTCATTTCTCTCAGACTAATTGCAGCGAGGCAAATGCGACGAAACGATAGAAATTGCTAAGATCTATTGTTATTGATGATGAGACGAGTTCCAATTTTCCTATTGCTGTGGAGTTGCTAAGTTTTAGCCTTGGTTCCCTTGAATTTCATCTGCGAATGCCTCAAATCTCAAACTTTGCATTAAATTTCATTGGTAAGTCAGTTTTTAATATTTTTTTTTTACTGATTTTAATTGTAAATTATGCATATATTTTTTGATATAAATACATTAAATTTTTCTGATAATAATTTTTTAATTTTATTTGCCTACATGGATTTGACTTTTTACAGACATAAAATATAATTCTTCTGTATTTACATCTTCAACACTTGACTTTTATATTTCCTTGCACAAAACTCGAATTTTTCACAACGCATAATAAACTAGGGTTGTCTGTGCGGCCACACTTAAGTCCCTTCCAGGAGGTCCGTGCTGCCAAGATACTGCTCGCTCGGTTCCGCGAAGGTCAAAGGAGAGCGCACGCATAATAAACTAGGGTTGTCTGTGCGGCCACACTCAAGTCCCTTCCAGGAGGTCCGTGCTGCCGTGCCGATACTGCTCCATTTTCTGCTCGGTTCCGCGAACGTCAAAGGAGAGCGCAGGCGCAAAGTAGGGCCATTATGCCCTATTCTCCTCGCCGCCTGCCATGGACGCTGCCGCTGCCATCACCACTGCCAACATTGTCTACCGTTTGGCTGCAACTTCTGGTATTGCCCCGAGTATGCGCTTAGCCGACCAAGTAAGTAAGCGCTGCTCCTTCATTGATATGGGATAATAAAAGATTGCACGTCCCTTCTCTGAATTATCTCTCCCTTTTCACACCGAGTTTGTCTTTATTTTAATTCTAACATTTTCTCTTACAATAGGGTTCGAGGTGCTGCTTTGGTCGTACGCGAGGCTTAGGGTTGTCTGTGAACCAAAGAAAGGAGAGATTTGTGATGAATTGCGGTGGAGAACGCAAGAGGGACATGATCTCTTCTGCACTGGTTGAAGGAGTTGCTGATAGATTGGAAAGTTCCTCACTTGAAATGGGTAGGCCTTTTTATTGTTTTATATTTAATCTGTTTTCTCGGATTTGATTATTTTTCTTTATTTGACCATCAAATATTATTTTATGTAACTAGAAAAATACACTGACGTGAATATGGAGCCAAGAATATCGACAATCCTGACTACCTTTGATAATTCGTTTGATCCGTATGGAGCGCTTAGCATCCCTTTGTACCAGACATCCACTTTTAAGCAGGTGACTTTAAAAAGCATCTTCATGTAGCCTCGTGATTCTCATGGTGTTTTGTTTTATTCAAATTATGGAACAGAATAATACATTGTTGATCTTCAATGACTCTTCTTTTTCTTGCTGCACCCATTCAAAGATGATACTCAGCTGAACAGAAGATATGAACTTTGGTTTATCATTTGGGCGATATGCTTTCTCATGGCGACAAGGGTTCACAAGATGACTTAAATTTAGGACCTTGCATATAACATGCTTATTGATTAAAAGCTGTTTTAGCAAGTGATTATTTATTTATTTTTTGATTTCTAACCACCTGAAGTTCTTTGTTTTTTACTTAGTGAGAATTTATGGAATGTGCTGTTGTTTTTTTTCTTCTTGATGCTTGGGATATATGAAGTTCTGGGCATTGCTTTAGCTGGCCCATTTGGGCAAAAATGACAACAAATTGATATACATTCTGTTTGTTCATGAAAAATGCTAATGAACTGTCCTGAGTAATGATTTATGCTTTTCTTAGAAATAATTTCCAATGACAGCACTACTGTTTTTCCAAGCGTATGTAGGGTGTAACAGCATACAGGAAATTTTTTTGAGTTAGAAACAGAGTTATGTTTTAGCAAACAATCAGCGCAGGACATAAGAAGAACTTTTTTTAGCATTAGTTGTTTTATTGCTCATTCCATCCTTAGATGTGTGCTTTTTGTTGCATCACCTAATTCTACAAAAATATTTTATGTTTGAATGCTAGCCATCGGCCACGGAAAACGGGCCTTATGATTACACTAGAAGTGGAAATCCTACTAGAGATGTCTTACAAAGGTTTGTAAAAATTAGAAGTTCAGTCCGATCGTTCTAAGCTTGTGAAGCTGCAGGTACAGTAACCTTAATATTGGTATACTATTGACTTGTATGTTTGCTGACAATCAGTCTTTTAGCAAAATTGGAGAAAGCTCATCGTGCATTTTGTTTCACTAGTGGAATGGCTGCTCTTTCTACCATCCTTTCTCTTATTGCCTCTGGTAATTTTCTATAGATTGTTAGATTTAGTTTCTATTCAGGAAGCCAATAAATTTTGCAAGTTATATATGATTTTTTAGGTGAGGAAATTGTTGCTGGAGAGGACATTTATGGTGGCTCCGGCCCATTGCTCTCTCAAGTGGTCCCAAGGAAAGGCATTGTGGTCAAGTGAGTTGGAAACCTTTCAAAAATGATTCATACAATTGTATTTTTGTACTGCAGCTATTTACCAGAATGGGGAAATGACATATATTATGATTCTATCCAACATGACAGGCGAGTTGATACATCTAATTTGCTTGAAGTGGCTTCTGTAATTGGATCAAAGACTAAGCTTGTTTGGTTGGAGAGTCCTACCAATCCTCGCATACAAATAGCTGATATACGTGTAATCTTATTGCTTTTTACTCAACTAAATTAACTCTTTATACGTGAAATAAGTATGATAAAGTTGCTTTCATGCCAAATGCAAAATTTAAATATCCTAGCTAATTTCTAGCATTGTATACATTATAAATACCCATTAAATTGATTTCCTAATTTATGAGATTTCATTTGAATAATTTATTTTAGTTCTTTTAAATGTCAATATGAGTATTTCCACTTCCCTTGCATAATATTGCACATTCACATTACACACGTATGTACGCAAGTATATAAGGTTAGTGAATCAAATTGAGCAGAGTATTATTGCCTTCAAGCCTTTTCATTTTTTCTTAATCAAGTGGTGTTGAGCTTGAACATGGTAATATTTATATATTCTTATTCAAGCTTGTTTATTTGTTTTTCTATTGAGTTTGGGCAGAGCTTAAGCTTTAATTGAACATAAAAAATATATTTGCTAAGAAAATAAACATGTAATTTTATTCTCTAACATATGTTATTTATAATTTTCATCAAAATCTATACTAATTCATCCAATACTAGTTCCAATACTTTTAGAAACAAAAATGTTAATGAAATATAAAATTGAAATTTAATTGAACATTTGGCTATTTGCTCAATATGCACTTACATCATATTTATATGTCTAGTAATATCTTCATTTTTAAAATGCATAGGATCAGAAAGTTTGTACAACATATAAAATCAGTCATTATATAACCATCAAAACCATTATAAAATAAGTATTTAATCAAGTTATATGTTAATCAACAAATAAAAATATTAATGAATGTAAGTGGTTGAGTCAATGTTCAATATGTTCTGTATGCTAAGCCTTTAAAATTATGCTCGATTTTGTTAAAATATGTAATAAACACACATCATTATTTTTTATTTAAATGAACATTGGATTATGCATTGTGTGATAGTTTGTTAACATTTCTAGGTATCTATGTTTGCATGCCTTTTAATAGAATGGTTATCACAACATCGTTTTTTAGCAGCACAAATTGTTCTCTTACTTTCATCATTTTATGGTTGC
Source organism: Phalaenopsis equestris (assembly GCF_001263595.1). Taxonomy (NCBI): domain Eukaryota; kingdom Viridiplantae; phylum Streptophyta; class Magnoliopsida; order Asparagales; family Orchidaceae; genus Phalaenopsis; species Phalaenopsis equestris. Next base: position 80,275 of record NW_018243663.1, on the reverse strand, counting down.
CCTGCTTTTTTCGGTTGCTTTTTATAATAAAAATCTTTGTGTTACTTGAGCTTCCAGAAAAATTTTCGCTACTTACCAATTCTATGTTTCCCCTACATGCTTTTGGTGCTTGTTTCTATGCAGATTTAATGGAAGAATGACACGGTTCAGTAATTTGCATGCCAAAACTATTAAATTACTTTAGTGTACTCTTTTGGAAATTTCAAAACAATATGACTGTATTGTGCTTGTTTAACACAAACTTGAACTTCACTGCAAAGCTGAATAGACTCGTTGAAGAAACCAGTATATGCAAAATTTATGTGCAGGAAGAAGAATTTATTTTTACTTCATGATTTTCATTGGTTGATAAGAATGTGTTTGTGTTTTTTGATATTGTGTATAGCCTTCTAATTCCCAAACCTCTAAAAAGGTAGTCAACATATATTGGCCATTTCCTCCATCATTTGCTTTGCATCAACTCACTATTGTTTATTTTTGTTTCCTTGTAAGTTCGTTTTTATTGTTATTGTACTGTGATTTGCTTTGTGATTGACTTTTTATGAAGAAGCTTCAGAATAGTATCAATACCAGCAATTTTCAAAGTATGGTCAAGTTTCCTAGCAAAGAAAAGTTCTTCAGCATCTTTGCATTTAAATTAATTAATGCAAAGCATTAAATTGCCTTTGCATTATTGACTTAATAAATAAGTGATTGATGATAGATCTAATGATTCTTAGAGTCAATCTAATTTGGTTATAATAATGCAATATTTTCCAGTCATGTATGTCTTTAATGCACATAGCGTTGTTTCCCTTTTCTGCTATACGTTTTACCTTAGTGCTGTTCATTTTTTGCTCGAGGGATGTATTCATTTGCCGATAAATATGCTCTTTTGACCTTTCTTGTCATAGGCTTTCCTTTTCTTTGTGCCATTCTTACAATATTTTTCTTTTTTTGATAAAGCATCATTTTTTTTTAGAAAGCATCAATTATTATTTTCTTTCCTAATACACAGAAAATATCAGAGTTGGCTCATGCACATGGAGCTCTTGTTTTGGTGGATAACAGTATCATGTCTCCAGTTTTGTCTCAGCCGCTAGAATTTGGCGCAGGTTCCCTATTTTCTATATACTAAGACCTCATACTTGTATATAAATAACAGTAATGTGTTCTTTGTCTTCTTGCAGACATTGTGATGCACTCGGCTACTAAGTTCATATCTGGTCATAGTGATGTCATGGCAGGTATCCTTGCTGTGAAGGGAGAAAGGTTGAATTTTTTTTTTTGCTTTTACAAATCCCAAGTTAATAACTTTATACGGATAGGAGGATACAAAGATAATTCTCAGAATATTTTGATATTTCATTTTAGAGAACGTTCCGTTCACCCAGTCATCTAACCGTTATAACTTAAATATTGTTTTGTTTTTTAAATTAGAAGTTTAGTCATGGATATGTGCCATTGAATTTCGTGAGTTAATGTCCTTTTTTTGTGAAGAGTGGGGCAATGGAATGGTATGGATTGATATATTGATTGCAACATAATTTAGAGAATGAGGGTGGAGGTTGATGGGTGGTAGTGCGAAGAGATCTGGCAACTTGTAGAATGGGAAAAGAAGAAGGAATTAAAATGACTTCCAAATTACCTTAAGAATCCAGAATTGGGTTGGCTCATAGTTTTGTAAGAGGATTTTGGGCATCAAACTATTTTGTGAAATTTAGAAGGGAAAAAAGATTAATTGTCATTGAAGAAAGTAAGAGAAATACATATTCTCTTATTTCTCAATTTACAACTATTCTCCTTATATAATAAAGAATTTCTAGGGCAAGATTAATTACAACAATCACAACTTACCAAAGAAAATATAACTCAAGAAAGAAAGAAATATGCCATAATAAGAAGGGAACAAGTGAGAATAAAATTGAAATAGGAAACTTAGTATTCCACATTCTCTCTAGCTGGGTTATAGATGCTATAAAAACCCAACTTGTAATTCAAGTCAGTGAAGCTAACTAGAGGTAAAGATTTAGTAAAGACATCAGTAACTTTAAGTTGAAATTTATATTAAGTGAACAATGCATCCATAACCTTTTTAGAGATAAAATATCTATCAATCTCAATGTGTTTGGTCATGTTATGATACACAAGATTCTTTGCAGCACTAATTATGACTTGGCTGTCACAAAACATCTTTATTGGATTAACGATGGAGTATCCCAATTAACGATGGAGTATCCCAACCGATTTATTAACCTTTGGATCCACATTTCTTCACAAATTCACAAAAACTTTGCTCGGTACTCAAATTCTACACTATTTCTATTGACCACTGCTTATTTATTGCTCCTGAAAGCAACAAGATTTCTTCGGACATAAAAATGATACCCGGAAGTACACATTCTGTCCATGAGTATTCATGGCCAATTAGAATCACTGTAAACATCTACCTTCCCGTTGTCCGATTTCTTAAAAAGTAACTCTCTGTTGAGATGTTTTTAAGAAATCTCAATATTCTTTAAACCATCTGCAAATATTCTTTATTTGGACTATTCATATGTTGACTCATAATGCCGATGCAGTAAGCAATATTAGGTGTATTGTGTGTGATAGATATGTAATTTTACCCACGAGTCTGGTATTTTACCTTTTTCACTAGTTACTTTTCTCTCATTCAATTTAAATTTTTGTTGAAATCCATAGGAGTCTCAACAGTTTTACACTCCAACATTCTTGTCTCTTTTAGTATGTCTAGGATGTATTTTAATTGTGTTATCATAATACCCATCTTGCAGTTGACAACTTTCATTCCCAAAAAATATATCATCGCTCATAGATCATTAATTTCAAACTGAATGACAAGAACCTTCTTATTCTTCTACATAGATAATGAGTACATTCTTTTTAACTCTTTTGGTATGCTTTATAGATAGTGTATGATCTGCTTGATATTGGATAGTAGATTTTAGCGTCTTGATGCTCAAATCAAGCTCGTAAAGATTGTTTGAGGCCATAAAGTGACTTTTTTAATTTACAAACTAGATATTTATTTTGAGTCATTTTCTTGTCATGGTTGGATTTTCAGATACATTTCTTCAAAATTTTCTTTCAAGAACGTATTCTTGATATTAAGTTGATGTAATTCTCACTCTCTGTTGACTGCCAAGGAAAGAACTCTTATAATGTCTAATTTGGCCACTGGAGTAAGGGTTTGCTTGGTGCAGCTGCAGTTTTTCAGCTGTAGCTGCGCTACCTCAGGAAGCTGCTGCGGGGAAGCTGACTATCTGTTTGTTGCAGCTGTATGAAAACAGCTGCGGGGCAATTGTTTCTGGAAAAATAACCAGTCTGCCCTTATTTAGTAATTTTTTTCTATAACAGAAATGTGACACCAATATATTTGATATTTCAGAAGCAGAAATTTATTTCAAAACACAACAAAAGTTCTAATACACCACTCATTTAGCAGTGAGTACCAAAAGTGTTAGGAAAAAGAAAAAAAATCAATGAAATTACAAGTAAAATAATGATGTTTTTAATATGAAGGAGATGGATGTTTTCTCCTAAACTGCCCTCCAATGATGCTATCAATTCATGATGGAATCAACCTGACTGTCAGCCCATCGGGCATCTGTAGAACTGTCGACTGTAGCTATGGGGCTGACGTGACCTCAGAAAGGAAGACTCTAGTTCGCAGTGTCATAAGAACCTTCAGGACGTCCCTGAAATTATGGAGCTCATCTTTCCCGAAAACAATTAAATAGAATCAATCTGACATATAATGAGCAAAATAAAGAATTGTCCAAAATGAACCAAACAATGAATAATAATTGCAGTTCAACCAGTGCAGTAATTCAAGTAAGCTCACTATAAAACTAAACAATCCTCATAATAAGAGCAAGTTCCATCAAGGAGTCCTTGGGAAAGCCATCATGCCATTGTCTTCAGTAACAAGTCACTATTCAACCATCTCTATCAAAGCTGACAGGCCCCTACTTGTTCTCAAGTATCTCATTTTATAAGAATGATCGAGCATATTACTAAAAATCACTTCTCCAACGCTTCAAGACATGTCCTAATTCCACCATAGAAATCATTTTCATAGTTCATATCTATCACATTGAATATATTACATCACCAATTACTAGAAAATATATTTTTTGTAATTTCACAACTTGCATTAATAGAATAATTTTAACAGGGCAATGCCCCCTAACTTTTACCCCCTTTTATTTTCTTACATAAAAAATTCTATATCTCCATTAGTTGCTCTCAAATTATTTTTAGCATATGTGCACTATTTTTTTTCATCGTTAAAATAATAAATTCTATCTTCAACAAAAATAAATGTTTTAGCACACAAGACACATAATATGACAATTATAATGGATGATTGCCAATTTATAACCCAAAGAAATACCAGATCAATAACTTTGATGTTGTCATCTTTAGCACATGATTGATGAGCAACTATCAGGAGATCCATTATACATTCAAATTATTTCAAATATAATACAATAACTTGCAACTATGAAGTATGTTAATTTATGTCATTCGATAGATATAGATCAAGCAAAAGCTTATAAAGTATTAAATCTTTTCAGCATCCATCTTTAAATAGACAAATGCTAGATATTTCATACAAGGAATATAGAGGAAGTTCACTCGAGTCAAATACACAAGAAATACTTTAAAAAATTCGAAGAAAAAATAAATAGTGCAGTACAGTCGTCCAATAATATTTATAATGTGACTTTTTGGCATTCCAAAACTCAAAAAATAGTGCAGTACAATCGTCCAATAATATTTATAATGTGACTTGTTGGCATTCCAAAACTCATTTCCTATCTTACGAAGTGGGATTTTTAGTATTGTCACTAATTCAGAAACAAAAAGATACTTACAAACAAGCATTTGTAACTTGTCAACATGCTCTCCATAAATGCATGGCTTGTTCGGCTCTATACCCGCTGCTCGCATGTAAAGATAACAAAGAACGTTATAACATAATAAAAGACGATGGGGCGTTGGAGTTATCTAATGGCATAAGGTGATGGACGAGCAAGGGCAAATAACCTTTGTCTGTGACCGATGAAGACATATAAGCAAAGTTGGATGTCGGCATTGATCTATTACAGATAAAGATTGGTGATGGACATTGGCTTCTTGAGCTGTGATCAAAGACAAGCATCAACGAAGATTGAAGATAAATGCCTGTTGCTAATAGGAAATGACATGGCATTTTCAAAGTCTTGTAACTTTCTTCACTAAATATCCTCCGCATACAAGGAATATAGAGGAAGTCCACTTGAGTCAAATACACAAGAGTCGTCCATGATTTCGGACGCTTCATCGGACCTGGAGAGATCACTATTGTTCATTTTATGATTTTTAAACATCATAGTTCTTTAATGATCACAAAATTGAGCAATATTAGTTTTGTTACATTTTTTTCATGGATATGCTTCTTGGACTAAGGATACAAGATTACAAGGAAATTCTCCTCCAAATGGTCTCGAGGAATTTCCTATAAAACTTCTAAGCATTCAATTTAGGTCCATTCAAAATTGAAAATGTTCTTCACAACATTAAATTTATTTTATTGAACCACTCAATTTGGAATGCTTGTTCAAAATAAAACTTAGATGATAGCGATAAATTCTCAAAATTTTCAGCTGAAATATTATTTGGAGTTTGTATAGAATATCTCGATACCATTCTTTTCCTCAAAATGGTGACTTGGCCAACTGATCACTACAACATGACAGCACTAAAAAAAAAAAAAAAAAAAAAAGAAAGCATGCCAATCATTGTGATTTTTTAAAATTAACTTTTGCAAAATGTAAAAATTTATAATTATTAAAAAAAAAACAAATACGTCTCGTATATCAACATTTATGGAAAG